>NC_057800.1:227854715-228154715 GCF_018294505.1 Triticum aestivum | reverse complement strand
TAGTGCTATTAGTTCTATGTTACTAAATTTGTGCATGTACACACCTATTAGTATCAATTTGTTGTCATCCAAACACTGTCGCTATGCTGTTGTAGTTATATTTAGCTTCCTCATAAAATATTCAATTTGTTATTTATAGTACATGAGTAAGAACTTGTAGCATTATTGTAGTTAATTATAGCTTCTAATGTTTCAGAATTTGGTTGTTGTCTCAGTAGCAATTAATTCATTTTCACATTGATCTTTTTGAGAAGATATGTCATAATTAACCTGTTTCTTCAGTTTTTCAAAATAAGTATTGGTGATTTTCTATGTTGCTATAAACCCATTTCCCCTACAATTTTTATTGATCTAGTTTTAAATATTATAGAATGAACGGAAGTGTTCTTACCTGGAGTGGGTTGATCAATAGTGGCCACGGTCTTTGAAGATGTGCCTAGCAAAGCTCTAGAGCATGTATGAGGAAGAGAACAGAGGTAGGCTTGGAGAAAGTGTTGTCAACGCTGAATAATATTTGAAGATGCGGGATAAAAAGAGGAAGGCGGAGAATGAGCTCAGATTTTTTTTAAACCATACTTTGCCTAGATGGTGTTCACAAAGGAGGAGGCACTTTACCAGTTGGCCAGTGCAAAACAGGTTCTTACTGAACTAAAAGCAGAGGTGGATAAGACGAGCCTAGATGATCTCGATTAGGGAAATGAATATATTGTTCTTATATTGTTCTTATGAAGCTGAACTAGCTATATAATGTATTGTGCTATTTTTAGGTAGCTACCATACTGTGATGTTAAAATATATTTATGTGCCTGATATGAAATTGGCAAACAGTTGTTTGATATGAAATGTGAATTTGTGTAATACTGGAATTATTAATTGTAAACTAATAAACGTGCTAAATGGGTCATGGAACTTTGCAAACGGTTCTAGCAGTAAAAGTGCTTGTGATGGATAGCCCAATGCCACACAGTTTTCTTCATCAAATCATGTGTGATGTAGTTGAATAAAAGCAAATGATTAACCGAAGCAGAGCATGTGTGATAGTTACACCTATCACACATGAGCATATACATAAAACTATGTGGGATGCACATCCGAACGGAAATGTTTTCCCTAGATTGACTGTGTGGGATGTACATACGAACGGAAATGTTTTCCCTGGATTAACTGTGTGGGATGTACATAAGAACGGAAACGTATTCCTTGGATTGACTATGTGGAATGTACATAAAGAATGGAAACATTTGTTTGGGGCTGACTGTGTGGGATGTACTTACGACCGGAACCGATTGGGCCTGTATAATCGTATTTGATCACTCACCTATCGTACACGACCTCATTTTGCCGAGCATGTGTGCTAGGAGAGCCTTTCCCCGATGGTTTCTAGGTCGTGTGAGAAGGACCCCCCGCCCCTATCACAGTCACTCACTAGGCGGCGGTTCAGCACGCCGTCGCGGAAAGGGGTTAAAAACTGTTTGTATAGCACCTTGTTGTACGAGTGCTACTGTTGTTGTTACTATTTCTATTGAAGGAAATATGCCATAGAGGCAATAATAAAGTTGTTATTTATATTTCCTTATATCATGATAAATGTTTATTATTCATGCTAGAGTTTTATTAACTGGAAACTTAGTACATGTGTGAATACGTAGACAAAACAGAGTGTCCCTAGTATGCCTCTACTTGACTAGCTCATTAATCAAAGATGGTTAAGTTTCCTGACCATAGACATGTATTGTCATTTGATGAATGGGATCACATCATTAGAGAATGATGTGATGGACAAGACCCATCCGTTAGCTTAGCATAATGATAGTTAAGTTTTATTGCTATTGCTTTCTTCATGTCATATACATATTCCTTTGACTATGAGATTATGCAACTCCCGAATACCGGAGGAACACCTTATGTGCTATCAAATGTCACAACATAACTGGATGATTATAAAGATGCTCTATAGGTATCTCTGAAGGTGTTTGTTGGGTTGGCATAGATCGAGATTAGGATTTGTCACTCCGAGTATCGGAGAGGTATCTCTGGGCCCTCTCGGTAATGCACATATCATAATAAGCCTTGCAAGCAAAGTGACTAATGAGTTAGTTGCGGGATGATGCATTACGGAACAAGTAAAGAGACTTACCAGTAATGATATTGCACTAGGTATGAAGATACCGATGGTCGAATCTCCGGCAAGTAACATACCGATGACAAAGGGAATAACGTATGTTGTAATTACGGTACGACCGATAAAGATCTTCGTAGAATATGTGGGAACCAATATGAGCATCCAGGTTTCGCTATTGGTTATTGAGCGGAGAGGTGTCTCGGTCATGTCTACATAGCTCTCGAACCCATAGGGTCCGCACACTTAACGTTCAATGACGATTTTGTATTATATGAGTTATGTTATTTGGTGGCTGAATGTTGTTTGGAGTCCCGGATGTGATCACAGACATGACGAGGAATCTCAAAATGGTCGAGAGGTAGGGATTCATAGATAGGACGATAGTATTCGGACACCGGAAGTGTTCCGGGGGTACCGGGTACGTATCGGGTCACCGGAAGGGGTTCCGGGCAACTCTCGGCAAGCTATATGGGCCTAATGGGCCAAGAAAGGGATAGACCAGACCCAAAAGGGGCTGGTCCGCCCGCTATAGGCTGAATAGGAGGAGAAGGAAAGGAAGGGAAGGGAGAATGAAAGGGGAGGATTCGGCCTCCCCCTTTCCTTCCCCTCCCCCCTCTCTTTCCTTCCCCCTCCGATGGATATGGAAGGGGGGAGGCCGACTTGAAGGAGACATCCAAGTAGGATTACTCCTACTTGGGGCACCCCTTGTAGCTCCTCTCCCTCTCCCACCTATATATATGTGGGGGCACCGCTAGAACACACAACATTGATTCATAACCGTGTGCGGCGCCCCCCTCCAAAGTTTACGCCTCCGGTCATATTGTCGTAGTGCTTAGGCGAAACCCTGCGTGGATCACTTCACCATCACCGTCATGATGTCGCTTGAAGCTACGTCGCTATTTCCCAAAGAGGAAGGGATGATGCAGCACAGCGGCGGTAGGTATTTCCCTCACATATGAAACCAAGGTTATCAAACCAGTAGGAGAACCAAGTAACACAACATAAACAACCCCTGCACACAAATAACAAATCCTCGCAACCCGGCATGTTAAAGGGGTTGTCAATCCCTTCCGGGTATGGTGCCTCAACATAGGCAAACAGATGTGGGAAAAATTGTAGTAGATTGATAGATCAAACACCAAATAAAATAAATAATAATAAATTGCAGCAAGGTATTTTTGTATTTTTGGTTTAATAGATCTGAAAGTAAATGCAAAGGAAAAGTAGATCACAAAGGTAAATATATGAGAAAGAGACCCGGGAGCCGTAGGCTTCACTAGTGGCTTCTCTCGAGAAAAATAGCAAACGGTGGGTGAACAAATTACTGTTGGGCAATTGATAGAACTTCAAATACTCATGACGATATCTAGGCAATGATCATTATATAGGCATCACATCTAAGATTAGTAGACCGACTCCTGCCTGCATCTACTACTATTACTCCACACATCGACCGCTATCCAGCATGCTGATACGTCTCCAACGTATCTATAATATTGTATTGTTCCATGCTATTATATTATCTGTTTTGGATGTTAATGGGCTTTATTTTACACTTTTATATTATTTTTGGGACTAACCTATTAACCGGAGGCCCATCCCAAATTGCTGTTTTTTTGCCTATTTTAGTGTTTCGCAGAAAAGGAATATCAAACAGAGTCCAAATGGAATGAAACCTTTGGGAGCGTTATTTTTGGAACAAACGTGATCCAGGGGACTTGGAGTGCACGTCAAGAAGCAATCGAGGAGGCCACAAGGCAGGGGGCGTGCCTACCCCCATCGGCGCGCCCTCCACCCTCGTGGGCCCCTCGTTGCTCCACCGACCTACTTCTTCCTCCTATATATATTCATATACCCTGAGAACATCCGGGAGCACCAAGAAACCCTATTTCCACCGCTGCAACCTTCTGTACCCAAGAGATCCCATCTTGGGGCCTTTTCCGGAGCTCCGCCGGAGGGGGCATTGATCACGGAGGGCCTCTACATCAACTCCATGGCCCCTCCGATGATGTATGAGTAGTTTACTTCAGACCTTCGGGTCCATAGCTAGTAGCTAGATGGCTTCTTCTCTCTCTTTGGATCTCAATACAAAGTTCTCCTCGATTCTCTTGGATATCTATTCGATGTAATCTTCTTTTGCGGTGTCTTTGTCAAGATCCGATGAATTGTGGGTTTATGATCAAGTTTATCTATGAGCAATATTTGAATCTCCTCTGGATTCTTTTATGTATGATTGGTTTATCTTTGCAAGTCTCTTTGAAATATCAGTTTGGTTTGGCCTACTAGATTGATCTTACTTGCAATGGGAGAAGTGCTTAGCTTTGGGTTCAATCTTGTGGTGCTCGATCCCAGTGATAGTAGGGGAAACGACACGTGTTGTATTGTTGCCATCGAGGATGAAAAGATGGGGTTTATATCAGATTGCATGAGTTTATCCCTCTACATCATGTCATCTTGCTTAAGGCGTTACTCTATTCTTATGAACTTAATACTCTAGATGCATGTTGAATAGCGGTCGATGTGTGGAGTAAGAGTAGTAGATGCAGGCAGGAGTCGGTCTACTTATCACGGACGTGATGCCTATATACATGATCATACCTAGATATTCTCATAATTATTCACTTTTCTATCAATTGCTCGACAGTAATTTGGTCACCCACCATAATACTTATGCTATCTTTAGAGAAGCCACTAGTGAAACCTATGGCCCCTGGGTCTATTATCCATCATACAAGTTTCCAATCTATTTTATTTTGCAATCTTTACTTTCAATGTATATCATAAAAATACCAAAAATATTTATCTTATTATTATTATCTCTGTCGATGTCAAAACCGGCAGATCTCGGGTAGGGGGTCCCGAACAGTGCGTCTAAGGCGGATGGTAACAGGAGGCAGGGGACATGATGTTTACCCAGGTTCGGGCCCTCTTGATGGAGGTAATACCCTACGTCCTGCTTGATTGTTCTTGATGATATGAGTATTAAAAGAGTTGATCTACCACGAGATCGTAGAGGCTAAACCCTAGAAGCTAGCCTATGGTATGATTGTATGTTTTCCTACGGACTAAACCCTCCGGTTCATATAGACACCGGAGGGGGCTAGGGTTACACAGAGTCGGTTACAAGGGAGGAGATCTACATATCCGTATTGCCTAGCTTGCCTTCCACACCAAGGAGAGTCCCATCCAGACATGGGATGAAGTCTTCAATCTTGTATCTTCATAGTCCAATAGTCCGGCCAAAGGATATAGTCCGGCTGTCCAGAGACCCCCTAATCCAGGACTTCCTCAGTAGCCCCTGAACCAGGCTTCAATGATGATGAGTCCGGCGTGCAGTATTGTCTTCGGCATTGCAAGGCGGTTTCCTCCTCCGAATACTCCATGGAAGATTTTGAACACAAGGATAGTGTCCGGCTCTGCAAAACAAGTTCCACATACCACCATAGAGAGAATAATATTTCCACAAATCTAATCTGCTAACACGTTTTGACATCATGACATCATGCCATGGCCCGGTCATTATTCGAACCATTTTTCTCAACCGGCACCACACATATCGCGAGGCAGTTTTCTTGACACGTCTTGTCAAAGCAGAGATCGTGTTCTCCTTATTAAGGGATTCTCATCAATACGGATGTGGGTAACCCAACCGCGCCATCAATTACGGCGCTTGGGGAATAAGCGATTTTACCAGGCAAGTGCGGAGGCGCATCGCCTCCTCCGCCCTTATAAAGGGACAAAGATTCACTCTTTTCACCCACGCCTTCTTCCTCCTCGCTTATCCATTCCCGCACACTCGAGCTCTAGCTCCCAAGCTCGCGTTCTTATTCTCAAACCACTCCAAGCATGTCCGGAGCAGGAGGCAAGTGGATGGTATCCTCCATCATGGAGGAGAACATCATAAAGTTACGGGAAGCTGGATATCTGGCCGCGGATATCGCGCACCGGCTGCCAGATGAAGGGCAGATCATCTCAACGCCCAAACCCCATGAGAGGGTAGTTTTTCTTACCCACTTTGTCCGCGGACTGGGATTTCCGCTCCACCCATTTGTCTGCGGGCTCATGTTCTACTACGGGCTGGATTTTCATGATCTGGCCCCCAATTTCATCCTCAACATCTCGGTGTTTATCGTCGTGTGCGAGGCCTTCCTCCGCATCAAGCCCCATTTTGGCCTGTGGCTGAAGACCTTCAATGTCAAACCTAAGGTGGTGGTCAGCCAGTAAGCGGAGTGCGGAGGAGCCATGGTGGGCAAGATGCCTAATGTCACCTGGCTTGAAGGCTCCTATGTGGAGACCATAAAGGGGTGGCAATCGGGGTGGTTCTACATCACCGAGCCGCGTGACACCAACTGGGTGACGGCCCCCGAATTCCAGTCCGGAATCCCCACATGGCTCACCTCCTGGAAAGAGAAGGGACTGTCCTGGGGTTCCTCGGTATAGATGACCGGACTCCAGACCTGCAGCAAGAACATGATGAGCAAGAAAATCAAGCTCGTCAACGTGGTCCAGGTCATGCTCTTCCGCTGGATTCTCTCGTGTCAACAACAGGTATTCAACTTGTGGGAGTTCAACCCGGCCAAGCACCAAACGCTGCGAGAGCTCTACGACACGACGCACGAGGACATCTGGAGGGTGCTGTTCAAGGACACCGAGGTACCTCCTTCCCTCATCGAGGACCGCGGACTCAGAGCAAAGTGCCGCGCCAATCCAGTAAGTTTTTATACTTCACAAGGTATCCATTTGCCCTAGTTTAATTATGTGCGGGATCTAAGCCTTCCATGCCTTTAACAGGACTGGGTGAAGACAGCGGAGCAAATCGGTTGCCCCGCCCCCCTGCCGGAAGATCCTGCAGATGTTCTCCTAACGGAGATGCTGGTTCCGGCACCTTATGAGGTGCCGGTGAAGAAGGCCAAGAAGAAGGCCACGGGGACCCGAAAGGGTCTCCGGCGCAAGGTTGTATCGGACTCATCGTCCGATAACTCCGACGCGCCCTCCTCCCACAAAAACGAGGAGGAGGAAGAGGAAAGTTCTCCCCCCAGCTGGGGGAGACAAGAAAAGGAAGGCCGACCCAACCGGGGAGGTTGAAGGGTCCAAGAAGGGTAGGACCCTCCCTTCGGACTGCTCCACGACGGCCGCCTACAGTGGCGACGAGTGGCTACCCAGGGTCAAGCCCCTGGCGAAGTCGTAAGTATCCGGACACCATAGTAATTCTTGGTATGTTTTACTGCACTGCTTCTCCTCATGCCGAACATGATTATGCAGTCTATCCCGACCTCATCTTGACGTATCTTCGTCGAGTGTTTCATTGGACTCGTCGGATATGAACAGTGGTTCTCTTCCGACCGCCTCCACCCCTTGCCATGCGGACAACATCAAAGAGTTGTCTCAGCAGGCACCGGGCCTAGGGGAGGCAGTCCTGGGGGCGCCTCAAGGCGACCTTCCGGACCCTGGGCGCAAAGGGAGCCGAACTCCCATGGGCTCCAGGTTCGGCCCCCGCCGAACACTGCACCGGAATCTTTGGTGGTTCCGGAGTCCGGCGGGCGAACCCCCGTTAAGGGGGGCAAGCCGCCCGTGCCGGTGTCCTCTGTCTATCCAGAGGCACCGGACAACTTGCTGGAAGCGCTTCGTGGCGCTTCCATCAACGAAGAGCACCGTACTATCATGAGTACGGTGATCGAGAAAGTTCAGTCCACCAAAAACGGACTGACTGAAGCTTGCGCCAGCCTCCTAACAGGCTTTGAGGTAAGCAATCAAAATATAAGAAAATATTACCGCATAGATAGTAGCCCCTGATGCTCTGTTCGGCGTTCGAGTAGAAAGGCCGAATAGAGGATCAAATGATGACTCAGGAGTCTAATCAGAATATATCTATGTATATGTGCAGGCTTCACTGCTGGCCGCTGCCGCATGTACTGCGGAGGTCTTTGCGCTAAATCAGGACCTGGAGCGGTCCGAGAACGAGCTTGGCCTTACGAAGAGGCAGCTCGAGGAGAGGAAAGGTAAGCAATACCTTGTCTATATAAAATAAAAGAAATGCAGGTGTAAAGTAATAGGATCATCATGAATTTTCCAGGGGCCACGACCGAAGTGGCGACCCTGAAGAAGGCGTTGTCCGAGGCCGAAGACAAAGCGTCCGAGGAGCGCATTGAGCGGGAGAAACAAGAAGCCCGAGTGGGTGAGGTGCAGCAAGAGCTCGAGGCTCTCGCCAAGAAACATGAGTCCTTGGAGCTTGACTCTAAGGCGCAAAAGTCCGTGCTTGAGAAGGCGCTCGAAAGCGCCCGGAGCGCCAAGGCTGAAGCCCAGAAGGCCCTCCAGGAGATTGATGCAGTGAAGAAGATAGAAGGGGGCAAGGAATTCATTATGCAAAGCAAGCATGTGAAGGAAACTTTCCTTTTTCTTACCCGAGTTCGGAGCTCTCCAGGAGCGTTTGCAGATCTTCCCCGCAGTGTACTGGATGCTGCGGAGTTTTACCGAGCTGAGGAGGGGAGCTCGACGGAGAAGTTGTTCTGGTCTCAGTATACTCGGACCGAACACCCCGTGCCCTAGAGCGACCAGCTGAAGCAGTTGGTCGAGCTTCACAAGGCGGCCGAACAAGCCATGAGGGGCCTTATAGTCCGGATGTAGCCTGGCGAGCCCATGTCCGGCAGCTACTTCGGTCTAGTGAGGCGGCTCGTCGACGCCTGCCCACGGCTTGAAGTCATAAAGCGGTCCATCTGCATCGAGGGTGCACGCAGTGCTTTTGCCCGGGTGAAGGTGCACTGGGCGAAGCTGGACGCCGTGAAGCTGGTGAAGGAGGGGCTGCCGGAGGGCAAGGAGCATCGCTGCCCCGAGATGTATTATGAGAGTGTCCTGAAGGATTCCCGCCTTGTGGCGGATGAATGTGCCAGGGATGTAATTTTTGAATGAACATGCTCTTGTGATCCTGTAATGTGAAACAAGTTCATCTGCGTTATGCAACACTTTTTTTAATTTAAAATATTACCTTCTGCGCGGCCGCTTACAAAATCTGAGAGTTGGCCAGTCGTCGGCTTCTGCCCCCTTGTAACTAGTACTAGGGTGTTCGGGATAAACATGAGCACTCTTTACCCCAATTTTGGGTCCTTCAAGGGAGGTGTTCAGCGCAACGAACCAGGCAATCGGACTATAATGCTTTATCACTCTCACTTAGCCATAGAAGTCTACAATTTTAAATTTTGGCCAAGCCCCTGGTATTCGGAAGGCCGAATTTGGGGCGCTATACACGCCTAAGCCGGACAAGGCCAACTCCTCGCCCGAAGCGGAAAAAGTTTTAAAGACTTGAGACCTCTCAAACAGCGGCCAGTCTCTCGCCTTATCATGACAGTCAGTTTTCGGCTTTCTCTACTGAGGTGTTCATCCGGAAGAACCGGGACACAATCGCAGTAGTTCTCCCACCGCTACCTTAGCCGATATAGCGGAACGTAAGGTACCAAAGGATGGGAGCTGGGCAAACCCAACTATTGACCCAAGACTTGATTCAGAGTTGATGCATATAATGCTATAAGTTCGGGGTGCCGCACTGTCGAAAGTGTTCGGACTTCTCGCGCCGTATTATGGGGTAAACGAAATCCCCTGGCCTACTGACCGCACTTGAGTTTACGGGTGCGGATTGTCGTAAATGGACATAAAGGAAAAAAAGAATGAATAATGCAATAATAGACTAATGCTATCCATTGTTATTTAAATAATACGTCGAAGCGTACTGGTACAGGTAGTGCAATAAGCAGAAAGTAGGACTATTCGAAATGTCCTATCCAAGGGCAAGCTGCGTATGGATAGTAGAAAACGGGTATTATTATTAGAGACCACCTAGGGATTCCCGTGTACATCTTAGCTTCTTGCCGCCTTGGTTGTTCCTTCCCGTAATGTGTCCGACAATCATACTGCCAGAAAGGGCTTCCAGAAAGTTAGGCCCTGAAAGAGAAAAGAAATGATGAAGATATACAGCCCCTAGGGAGGTTAAGCCGCATTGTGGGACGTGCCCTGATCATGCCCCCGCCTGTGTCCATGGTATTTTTAGTGCGTAATTATGTACGCGCGGCATGGATTTCGTTGCTTGACTGGGACTCGGATGGGGGCCGAATTGCTAGGCGAGCTCTGAATGTGCCAGGCGATCCTATTGCAGTTTACTCCGGACACGCTTGAAGGTGTTCGGGGGCTGTATCGCCGAGTTAGCGGTTTGCCTTGAAAGGATGCTTTGTGCTTCTCCTGCGAGGGCCGCAGTGTGCTCTTCCGTGCGGAGTGAGCGTTCTGTGTTTCCATTCACTGTTATGACCCCCCGAGGTCCTGGCATCTTGAGCTTGAGGTATGCGTAATGCGGCACTGCATTGAATTTTGCAAATGCAGTTCGTTCGAGCAGTGCATGATAGCCACTGCGAAACGGGACGATGTCGAAGATTAACTCCTCGCTTCGGAAGTTGTCCGGTGATCCAAAGACCACTTCCAGTGTGATTGAGCCCGTGCAGTGGGCCTCTACACCTGGGATGACGCCCTTAAAGGTGGTTTTGGTGGGTTTGATCCTCAAGGGATCGATGCCCATTTTTCGCACTGTATCCTGATAGAGAAGGTTCAGGCTGCTGCCGCCGTCCATAAGGACTCGAGTGAGGTGAAATCTGTCGATGATGGGGTCTAGGACCAGTGCGGCGGATCCGCCATGACGGATACTAGTGGGGTGGTCCTTTCGATCAAAGGTGATCGGGCAAGCAGACCATGGGTTGAACTTTGGGGCAACGGGCTCCATCGCATAGACGTCCCTTAGTGCATGCTTCCGCTCCCTCTTGGGAATATGGGTTGCGTATATCATGTTCTCCATCTTCACTTGTGGGGGGAACCCCTTCTGTCCTCCCGTGTTCGGCGGCCGGGGCTCCTCCTTGTCATCACTATGCAGCCCCTTGTCCTTGTTTTCGGTATTTAACTTGCCGGCCTGCTTGAACACCCAGCATTCTCTGTTGGTGTGATTGGCTGGCTTGTCGGGGGTGCCGTGGATTAGACACGAGCGATCCAGTATGCGATCCAAACTGGACGGAGCCGGAGTACTTCTTTTAAATGGCTTCTTCCGCTGACTGGATCTAGAGCCTCTGAATCAGGCATTGACTGCCGTATCCTCAGTGTTATCACCGTTATTGCGGCGCTTTGGTCTGTTACGGTGTTGTGTGCCGTTGGCATCTTTGGTATCCGAAGTGCCCGAATTCCTCGATGTGTTATTGCTGCGAGCCAGCCAGCTATCCTCGCCCGCGCAAAAGCGGGTCATGAGTGTCGTGAGGGCTGCCATAGACTTCAGCTTCTCCTGGCCAAGGTGGCGGGCAAGCCACTCGTCACGGATATTGTGCTTGAATGCCGCTAGGGACTCTGCGTCCGGACAATTGACAATTTGGTTTTTCTTAGTCAGGAACCGAGTCCAGAATTGTCTGGCCGATTCCCCTGGTTGCTGAGTTATATGGCTCAAGTCATCAGCATCCGGTGGTCGCACATAAGTGCCCTGGAAGTTGTCAAGGAATGCGTCTTCCAGATTCTCCCAACTGCCGACGGAGTCTGCTGGCAAGCTATTCAGCCAATGCCGATCTGGTCCTTTGAGTTTTAGTGGGAGGTACTTGATGGCATGTAGATCAACAACGCAAGCCATGTGGATGTGAAGGAGGAAATCCTCAATCCATACAGCGAGATCTGTTGTACCATCATATGATTCGATATTTACGGGTTTGAAACCCTCCGAGAATTCATGATCCATAACTTCATCAGTAAAGCATAGGGGGTGTGCGGAGCCTCTATGTCGGGCTATATCACGACGCAGTTCATATGAGTCTTGTCTGCTGTATTTGGCCCGGCCGGATTTGCTTTTGGTGTATCCGATGCGACGATCATCGTCCCATGTTGGCGCGCGTGCCCGTGACCCGTATATTGACCTTGCAAGTTTTGCCTTACTGTCCAATATGTCTCGCAGGTCCCGTGTGTTGCCCCGGGCCTTGGTATTTTTGATTGAGTGGCGGCGGGGTGTAGGCTGAACTTCAGGCTGAAACGCCTCTCTGGCTCAGCCACGCGGTGGCTGGTCAGCCGCATCATACAATGGTGAATGAGGTTTCAATGCTTCCTCCTTGAGGTGGGGTAGCAACCTGCGTTTTGGGTAACTCTTGGAGGGGCGCTCGAGTTCGTATTCCTCGGCCGCAAGGACTTCGGTCCATCTATCTGCTAGCAAGTCTTGATCAACTTGAAGCTGTTGTTGCTTTTTATTCAGGCTATTTGCTGTGGCCATAAGCTGGCGCTTGAAGCGCTCCTGCTCGACGGGGTCCTCAGGCACAATAAATTCTTCGTCGCCGAGCCTCGGCTCGTCTTCAGAGAGAGGCATGTAATTGTCCTCCTCCGGTTCTCCATCTGCTGCCCACTCTGGAGGGCTAGCTTGTTCATCCTCCGGCTCTACATCGTGCTGGAGGGGATTGTGGTTGTCTTCGGCACTATCCAGAGTGTTATTATCTCCTATGCTGGTATCACTACTTTTGCTTTGGTGGGACTTAGAGCGGCACCACTGACGTCGTCGCTTGGGTTGCTTCTTGGAGGGGCCATCCTCCGTTGTCTCGTCGCCATAGCCTTCTTTAGGGGTGTCCACCATGTATATGTCATATGATGAGGTAGCGGTCCAACGCCCTGTGGGTAGTGGTTCCTGCTCGTCTCCTGCATCATCGTCCATACCGTCGATGTCTTCGGAGTCGAAGTCGAGCATGTCGATTAAATCGTCAACAGTGGCTACTAAGTGGGTGGTGGGTGGGCAGCGAATTTCTTCGTCGTCCGCATCCCATTCTAGCCGGACATAGTTCGGCCAAGGTTCTCCTGACAAGGAGAGAGACCTTAATGAATTTAGCACATCACCGAAGGGTGAGTGCTGAAATATATCCACGAAGGTGAACTTCATGATCGGCGCCCAGTCGGATTCGACGGGCACGGATGTAAGCGGCTCAGAGTCCGTGGCTGGAGGTGCATCCAATGGTTCGGCGACACGGCTCTCATAAGGGGTGAAGTCAGTATCCGGCTCTATCGCCACTGAGAGTGCTGCCTCCATGGCGGGGTCTATCCCTCCGCTCTCGGATGGCGCGATTTGCTCCGGATTGACGGCCAGAGTAGTTGCAGGTGCGATTTCCTAAATATTGTCCGACGGCAGAGTTACGTCATGCTCATCGTGACTGTGCGGCGCACCTGGCATGGGCTCGAATCCGTCGAAGATCAAGTCTCCGCGGATGTCGGCAGTGTAGTTTAAGTTTCCGAACCTGACCTGATGGCCAGGGGCATAGCTCTCGATCTGCTCCAGATGGCCAAGCGAATTGGCCCGCAGTGCGAATCCGCCGAATACGAAGATCTTTCCGGGGAGGAAAACCTCACCTTGGACCGCATCGTTACTGATGATCGAAGGAGCCATCGGGCCTTACGGTGACGGCACAGTGGAACTCTCAATGAAAGCACCAATGTCGGTGTCAAAACCGGCGGATCTCGGGTAGGG
This sequence comes from Triticum aestivum, assembly GCF_018294505.1. NCBI lineage: Eukaryota > Viridiplantae > Streptophyta > Magnoliopsida > Poales > Poaceae > Triticum > Triticum aestivum. The sequence goes on along the minus strand of NC_057800.1, from coordinate 228,141,090 downwards.
GTCCCGAACTGTACGTCTAAGGCAGATGGTAACAGGAGGCAGGGGACACAATGTTTACCCAGGTTCGGGCCCTCTTGATGGAGGTAATACCCTACGTCCTGCTTGATTGTTCTTGATCATATGAGTATTACAAGAGTTGATCTACCACGAGATCGTAGAGGCTAAACCCTAGAAGCTAGCCTATGGTATGATTGTATGTTGTCCTACGGACTAAACCCTCCGGTTTATATAGACACCGGAGGGGGCTAGGGTTACACAGAGTCGCTTACAAGGGAGGAGATCTACATATCTGTATTTCCTAGCTTGCCTTCCATGCCAAGGAGAGTCCCATCCGGACACGGGACGAAGTCTTCAATCTTGTATCTTCATAGTCCAACAGTTCGGCCAAAGGATATAGTCCGGCTGTCCGGAGACCCCCTAATCCAGGACTCCCTAAATCTCTATCAGACCTCACTCTTGCAAGTGGACGTAAAGGGATTGACAACCCCTTTATCGCGTTGGTTGCGAGGTTCTTATTTGTTTGTGTAGGAACGAGGTGACTCACGCGTGGTCTCCTACTGGATTGATACCTTGGTTCTCAAAAACTGAGGGAAATACTTACGTTGCTTTGCTGCATCACCCTTTCCTGTTCAAGGGAAAACCAATGCAGTGTTCAAGAGGTAGCAAGAAGGATTTCTGGCGCCATTGCTGGGGAAATCTACACCAAGTCAAGACATATCAAGTACACGTCACAACTCTTATCCTTCGCATTACATTATTTTCCATTTGCCTCTCGTTTTCCTCTCCCCCACTTCACCCTTGCTGTTTTATTCGCCCTCTTTTTCCGTTCGCCTTCTTCCCATGTGTATCTTTCTTTGTGTTTCCATGTCCCTTCTATTTTCTTGCATCTTTGCTTGCTAAAAATCTATTGTTATGGATCCACTTAAAGTGTTCTACTTGGATCATCTTCGATCCTTATGCGCTCGTGTTGAAACCCCAACTAGCCTAGTTGATGGGAAATCTTTAGATGAGCATGGTCATTTCGTGCGTCACCGTTTGTCTGAAAAAGGGATACTCTTATGGGATCAAATAAACAGATTGCTATGTTATGCTTGGAATCTTTGTGAAATTTGTGATCTGACTTGTTGCTCTAAGAACCCTAAAAACACCTCCCTTACCTATGTGAGTTTAATGATGATGAAATCTGATCTTCTTATGCAAAGGGTGTTTATAGTTACTACAATATCGAACAAATTGAAGAATTTGTTGCTTTTAAGGGTGCTTATGAAGTTGCTTCTTTGATTGGAAAGTATGATATTTCTCTCTACGAATCTGAAAATCTTGACATACTTAAATATTGCCATGAAAACTATGCTCATAATGTCTATGTCAAAGAATTTGTTGAAAGAATGACCGCTGCTTCGGAAGAAAATAATGATATGCATGAATCTATAGATAATTATGATTCTGATGATTTGATTGAAATATCCCTTGATGAACATGATGCTTGCTATTCTTGTGGCCAGGATGCCAATATTTATGAAGATAAATTTGTTATAGTTGCTTATGTTAAACATGAGATCGTTGCTATTGCACCCATACTTGAAAGTTCCTTCGATGAAAAGAATGATTGCAATGATGTTATAATAAATTCTCTTAATGACAATTATGTTAATGATATGCAAAATCTCAAGCTTGGGGATGCTAGATTTGCTATGACTATTACTTGTTGCAATGATCATGATTGGGGTGATTCTTCTTTTGATCTTGAAAATTTATTTAAGCCCCATGATGAATATGAGATTGATTATAATGTTTGCAATAATCTTGAAAGTGGGTTTGGAAGAGTTTCAACTTTAGATCCACATATTTGGATAATGTTCAATCTTATGAAGTTTTTGATAAAAGTGGGTTTGGAGAGGTCATGACTTTAGTTAATGTTAACCCCACTATTTTGGAAGAGTGTCAACTTTGCATACATGTGGATTGTGTTAAGAATATGTTTTGTGATAGCTATATTGTTGAATTTGATTAAGATCCTACATGTAATTATTATGAGAGAGTAAAATATGGTGGTAGAAATTTTCATGTTACTAAATTACCTCTCGTTATGTTGAGATTGCTATTGTTTCTTTCCGCTTCCTTGCATATGCTAGTTTTTGTTTCCTTGATAATTTGTTTGCATATAAGATGCATATGCATAGGAAGTATGTTAGACTTAGATGTGTTTGTCACGTGTTTTATGATGCTCTCTTTGTGCTTCAATTCTTGTCTTTCATGTGAGCATCGTTGAAATCGTATGCCTGGCTATAAGGCTTTAAAGAAAAGCGCTTGTTGGAGACAACCCAATATTTTTCCTTGCTTTTATTCAATAAATAATTTATCTAGCCTCTGTTTTGGTTGTGTTTTTTGTGTTTAATTAGTCTTGTGCCAAGTAGAACCGTTGGGAAGACTTGGGGAAAGTCTTTACGATCTTGCTGTAAAAAATAGAAACTTTAGCGCTCACGAGAATTGCTGCCATTTTTTATTGGGGAGTGATATTTATTTAATTATTTTTGAAGATGATTAATAGATAAATTCCTCACGTCCAGAAATTTATTTTAGAATTTTGGGGGTTCCATAAGTTTGCGTTAGTTACAGATTACTACAGACTGCTTTGTTTTTGACAGATTCTGTTTTTCGTGTGTTGTTTGCTTATTTTGATGAATCTATGGCAAGTAATGGAGTTTATAAACCATAGAGAAGTTGGAATACAGTAGGTTTAACACCAATATAAATAAATAATGAGTTCATTACAGTACCTTGAAGTGGTGTTTTGTTTTCTTTCGCTAACGGAGCTCACGAGATTTTCTGTTAAGTTTTGTGTTGTGAAGTTTTCAAGTTTTGGGTAAAGATTTGATGGATTATGGAACAAGGAGTGGCAAGAGCCTAAGCTTGGGGATTCCCAAGGCACCCCAAGGTAAAATCCAAGGACACCAAAAATCCTAAGCTTGGGGATGCCCCGGAAGGCATCCCCTCTTTTGTCTTCGTTCATCGGTAACTTTACTTGGAGCTATATTTTTATTCATCACATGATATGTGTTTTGCTTGGAGCATCTTGTATGAGTTGAGTCTTTCCTTTTTAGTTTACCACAATTATCCTTGCTGTACACACCTTTTGATAGAGACACACATGGATCGGAATTTATTAGAATACTCTATGTGCTTCACTTATATCTTTAGAGCTATAAAGTTTTTGCTCTAGTGCTTCACTTATATCTTTTAGAGCACGGTCGTGGTTTTATTTTATAAAAATAATTGAACTCTCATGCTTCACTTATATTATTTTGAGATTCCTTTAGAACAACATGGCAATTTGCTTTTAGGCATAATAAAAACTTTCATATAAGTGCATTGAATACTATGAGAAGTTTGATACTTAATAATTGTTTTGAGATATGGAGGTAGTGATATTAGAGTCATGCTAGTTGAGTAGTTGTGAATTTGAGAAATACTTGTGTTGAAGTTTGTGATTCCCGTAGCATGAACGTATGGTGAACCGTTATGTGATGAAGTCGGAGCATGATTTATTTATTGATTGCCTTCCTTATGAGTGGCGGCCGGGGACGAGCGATGGTCTTTTCCTACCAATCTATCCCCCTAGGAGCATGTGCGTAGTACTTTGTTTCGATAACTAATAGATTTTTGCAATAAGTATGTGAGTTCTTTATGACTAATGTTGAGCCCATGGATCATACGCACCCTCACCCTTCCATATTTGCTAGCCTCTCTATTACCGCGCATCTTTCACCGGTATCATACACCCACCATATACCTTCCTTAAAACAGCCACCATACCTACCTATTATGGCATTTCCATAGCCATTCCGAGATATATTGCCATGCAACTTTCCACCGTTCTGTTTGTTATGACACGCTTCATCATTGTCATATTGCCATGCATGATCATGTAGTTGACATCGTACTTGTGGCAAAGCCACCGTTCATAATTTTTTCATACATGTCACTCTTGATTCATTGCATATCCCGGTACACCGTCGGAGCCATTCACATAGAGTCATATTTTGTTCTAAGTATTGAGTTGTAATTCTTGAGTTGTAAGTAAAAAAGAAGTGTGATGGTCATCATTATTAGAGCATTGTCCCGGTGAGGAAAGGATGATGGAGACTATGATTCCCCCACAAGTCGGGATGAGACTCCGGACAAAAAAAGAAGAAAAGAGGCCAAAAGAAAAAAAAAGAGAAAGAAGGCCCAAATAAAAAAAAGAGATAAAAAGAGAGAAGGGATAATGTTACTATCCTTTTTCCACACTTGTGCTTCAAAGTAGCACCATGATCTTCATGATAGAGAGTCTCCTATGTTGTCACTTACATAAACTAGTGGGAATTTTACATTATAGAACTTGGCTTGTATATTCCAATGATGGGCTTCCTCAAATTGCCCTTGTTCTTCGTGAGAAAGCAAGTTGGATCCACACCCGGTTAGTTTCTTTTGTTGAGCTTTCGTACACTTATAGCTATAGTGCATCCGTTGCATGGCAATCCCTACTCACTCACACTTATATCTATTGATGGGCATCTCCATAGCCCATTGATACGCCTAGTTGATGTGAGACTATCTTCTTCTTTTTGTCATCTCCACAACCACCATTCTATTCCACCTATAGTTCTATGTCCATGGCTCACGCTCATGTATTGCATGAAAATTGAAAAAGTTTGAGAACATCAAAAGTATGAAACAATTGCGTGGCTTGTCATCGGGGTTGTGCATGATTTAAACATTTTTTATGATGAAGATAGAGCATAGCCATACTATATGATTTTGTAGGGATAACTTTCTTTGGCCATGTTATTTTGAGAAGACATAATTGCTTAGTTAGTATGCTTGAAGTATTATTATTTCTATGTCAATATTAAACTTTTATCTTGAATCTTTCGGATCTAAACATTCATGCCACAATAAAGAAAAATTACAATGAGAAATATGTTAGGAAGCATTCCACATCAAAAATTCTGTTTTTATCATTTACCTACTCGAGGACGAGCAGGAATTAAGCTTGGGGATGCTTGATACGTCTCCAACGTATCTATAATTTTTTATTGTTCCATGCTATTATATTATCTGTTTTGGATGTTAATGGGCTTTATTTTACACTTTTATATTATTTTTGGGACTAACCTATTAACCGGAGGCCCAGTCCAAATTGCTGTTTTTTTTGCCTATTTTAGTGTTTGCAGAAAAGGAATATCAAACGGAGTCCAAACGGAATGAAATCTTCGGGAGCGTTATTTTTGGAACAAACGTGATCCAGGGGACTTGGAGTGTACGTCAAGAAACAATCGAGGAGGCCACGAGGCAGTGGGCGCGCCTACCCCGTGGGTGCGCCCTCCACCCTCGTGGGCCCCTCGTTGCTCCACCGACCTACTTCTTCCTCCTATATATATTCATATACCCCGAGAACATCCGGGAGCACCACGAAACCCTATTTCCACCGCTGCAACCTTTTGTACCCAAGAGATCCCATCTTGGGGCCTTTTCCGGAGCTCCGCCGGAGGGGGCATTGATCACGGAGGGCCTCTACATCAACTCCATGGCCCCTCCGATGATGTGTGAGTAGTTTACTTCAGACCTTCGGGTCCATAGCTAGTAGCTAGATGGCTTCTTCTCTCTCTTTCGATCTCGATACAAAGTTCTCCTCGATTCTCTTGGAGATGTATTCGATGTAATCTTCTTTTGCGGTGTGTTTGTCGAGATCCAATGAATTATGGGTTTATGATCAAGTTTATCTATGAACAATATTTGAATCTCCTCTGAATTCTTTTATGTATGATTGGTTTATCTTTGCAAGTCTCTTCGAATTATCAGTTTGGTTTGGCCTACTAGATTGATCTTTCTTGCAATGGGAGAAGTGCTTAGCTTTGTGTTCAATCTTGCGGTGCTCGATCCCAGTGACAGAAAGGGAAACGACACGTATTGTATTGTTGCCATCGAGGATAAAAAGATGGGGTTCATATCATATTGCATGAGTTTATCCCTCGACATCATGTCATCTTGGTTAAGGCACTACTCTGTTCTTATGAACTTAATACTCTAGATGCATGCTGGATAGCGGTCGATGTGTGGAGTAATAGTAGTAGATGTAGGCAGCAGTCGGTCTACTTGTAACGTACGTGATGCCTATATACATGATCATACCTAGATATTCTCATAATTATTCGCTTTTCTATCAATTGCTCGATAGTAATTTGTTCACCCACCGTAATACTTATGCTATCTTGAGAGAAGCCACTAGTGAAACCTATGGCCCCCGGGTCTATTCTCCATCATACAAGTTTCCAACCTATTTTATTTTGCAATCTTTACTTTCAATCTATATCATAAAAATACCAAAAATGTTTATCTTATTATTATTATCTCTATCAGATCTCACTCTTGCAAGTGGCCATGAAGGGATTGGCAACCCCTTTATCACGTTGGTTGCGAGGTTCTTATTTGTTTGTGTAGGTACGAGGTGACTCGTGCGTGGTCTCCTACTGTATTGATACATTGGTTCTCAAAACTAAGGGAAATACTTACGCTGCTTTACTGCATCACCCTTTCCTCCTCAAGGGAAAACCAACGCAGTGCTCAAGAGGTAGCACATGCATCTATTGTATTAAGTTCATGGAGAAACAGAGTAATGCAATAAGAATGATGACATGATGTAGACAAGATCTATCTATGTAGAGATAGACCCCATCGTTTTATCCTTAGTAGCAATGATACATATGTGTCGGTTCCCCTTTAGTCACTGGGATCAAGCACCGTAAGATCGAACCCACTAGAAAGCACCTCTCCCCATTGCAAGTTAAATAGATCAAGTTGGCCAAACCAAACCCAAATACCGGAGAAGAAATACGAGGCTATAAGCAATCATGCATAAAAGAGATCAAAGAAACTCAAATAACTTTCATGGATATAAAAAGATAGATTTGATCCTAAACTCGAAGTTCATCGATCCCAACAAACACACTGCAAAAGAGTTACATCATATGGATCTCCAAGAGACCATTGTATTGAGAATCAAACAAGAGAGAGGAAGCCATCTACCTACTAACTACGGACCCGAAGGTCTACAGAAAAATACTCACGCATCATTGGAGAGGCACCAATGGAGGTGGTGAACCCCATCCGAGATGGTGTCTAGATTGGATCTGGTGGTTCTGGATTCTATGGCGGCTGGATCAACATTTCGCCAACTCCCCTAGGTTTTTGGGAATATTGGGGTATTTATAGAGCAAAGAGGCGGTCCGGGGGGCACCCGCGGTGGGCACAACCCACCAGGGCACACCTGGGCCTCCTGGCGCGCCCTGGTGGGTTGTGCTCTCCTCGGAGCAGCCCCTAGGCGCAGCGAGGGCCCATTATGTTCCTTCAAGTCCAAAAAAATCTCCGTAAAGTTTCGTTGTGTTTGGACTCTGTTTGATATTGATTTCCTGCGATGTAAAAAACATGGAGAAAACAGCAACTGGCACTTGGCACTATGTCAATAGGTTAGTACCAAAAAATGATATAAAATGATTATAATACATCCAAGAGTGATAATATAATAGCATGGAACAATAAAAAATTATAGATACGTTGGAGACGTATCAACATCCCCAAGCTTAACTCCTACTCGTCCTCGAGTAGGTAAGTGATAAAAATAGAATTTTTGATGTGGAATGCTGCCTATCATGTCATATTATATTCTTTTCTTTGAAGCATGGACATTTGGACTTTTATATTGTTCGAAGCAATAGTCTAGTTTTGACATGATAATTTAAATACTCAAGCATATCAACAAGCAACCATGTCTTTCAAAATATCAATGCTAAAATAAGTTATCTCTAGCCCATCATGCTCAACCATTGATCCATTCATGAAACACACTCGCATATTAACTACACCCAATACTCAAGTACGATCATATTGCCTCCTAGTTGGTGCTTTTATAAGAGAAGATGGATACTCAAACTTAAAATAAAAATTGCATAAAGTAAAAGAAAGGCCCTTCACAGAGGGAAGTAGGGATTTGTAGAGGTGCCAGAGCTCAAAGCGAAAAACTTAGAGATAAAAACATTTTGGGAGGTGTATCCTTCCCACCAACGAAAACGAGTTAGAGTTCCCAATACTTTCCATGATTAGATATATCATAGGCGGTTCCCAAACAGAAAATAAAGTTTATTCCTTTTTCAACCATACTTTCACTTTCCATGGCTAGCCGTATCCACGGTTGCCCTCCATACCAATACTTTCCAAGGAATTTATTATTTGACAACATAAAGTAAATTCATTTTTCATTTCAAGACTGGGCATCCCTAATACCTTTGCCTTACTCTCGTGCAATGACAAGTGAATAAACATTCATCTAGAGAATAACACATCTAGCATGGAAAATATTAGCACCCATCACCGCTCCGCGAGAGAAACAGACACACAAAAGAGAAGTTTATTTTGAAAATTAGAGATGACACATACGCATTAGCTTAGAACGGCAAAATAATACCGCATATAGGTAGATATAGTGGACTCATGTGGCAAAGCTTTGTTTGAAGGTTTTTGGATGCACAAGTAGAGATCATACTTACTGCAAAATGAAGGCTAGCAAAGATTGAGAAGCGAGTAACCAAGAAATGAATAATCTCATAAGCGAGCATTAAGCATAATTAACACCAAATAATGCACCACAAGTAGGATATAATTTCATTGCATAATTATTGACTTTCATGCTTGCATAGGGAATCACAAACCTTAATACCAATATTCTTACTAAAGCATAATTACTCATCAACATAACTCACATATCACATCATCATATCTCAAAACTATTACTAAGAATCAAGTTTATATTTTCCAATGATCTTCATGAAAGATTTTTTATATCCTTCTTGGATATCTATCACTTTGGAACTAATTTTCATATGTTGCTTTTGACAAGCTCAAACAAATATAAGTGAAGATCACGAGCATATTTTTTCCCTCGAATTAATTTAAGTGAAGCAAGAGAGAATTTCTTGAAAATTTTACTAACTCTCAAATAAATCTAAGTGAAGCAAGAGAGCATTTCTTAAAAAAATACTAAAGCACACCATGCTCAAAAAGATATAAGTGAAGCACTAGAGCAAGTCCATAGCTCATAAAAATTTAAGTGAAGGATAGAGAGCAATTCTAAGAAGTCGTGACATAATTTTGGCTCTCTCAAATAGGTGTGTCCAGCAATGAATCAAGACTTAAAACACAAAATAAAAAAATCAAAGACTCATATCATACAAGGTGCTCCAAGCAAAACACATAGTATGTGACGAATAAAAATATAGCTTAGAGTAAAATACCGATGGTCGTTAGAAGAAAGAGGGGATGCCACTCGGGGCCATCCCCAAGATTATTTTTTGCTCATTATTGCATAATAGCTTTGGATTCCGGGGCATCCCCAAGCTTAGGCTCTTCTTACTCCTTATTCCTTCATCCATCGTAAGATAACCCAAAACTTGAAAACTTCAATCACACAAAACTCAACAGAACCTTCGTGAGCTCCGTTAGTATAAGAAAATAAATCACTACTATAAGTGTTGTATAAAAAAGTTCATATTTTGTTCTTGTGGTATATCTACTGTATTGCAAATTTTGTATGGCAAAAACTCATCAAAGAAAACCATAGAGCCATCAAAATAAGCACACAACGCAAAGAAAACAGAATCTGTCAAAAACAGAACAGTCTGTAGCAATCTGACTATTTCGAATACTTCCATAACTCCAAAAATTCTGCAAAATTAGGACGGCCTGAGTAATTTGTATAATGATCTACTTCAAAAGGAATGGGTATTTACCGCTTTCTGGTTAAAAATGAGAATTATTTTCATGAGCGCGGAAGTTTCTGTTTTTTCAGCAAGATCAAACAACTATTACCCAAGAAGAACCTAAATGCTTTACTCGTAAAAACACAATCATAATAGTAGCATAATTGTGCAAACACTCAAGAACAGAAATCAAAAGGTAAAAATAAATTTTATTCATTGGGTTTCCTCCCAACAAGCGCTATAGTTTTACGCCCGTAGCTAGGCATAAGATTTCAATGATGCTCACACGAAAGAGAGCATCATGAAATATATGAAAAACACATTTTAAGTCTAACATACTTCCTATGCATAGGAATTTTATAAGCAAACATATTATCAAGACAAGAAACATCTAACATACGCAAAGAAGAGGAATAAAACATTGAAAATCTCAACACAACGAGAGGTAATTTAGTAAGATGAAAATTTATACAACCATATTTCCCTCTCTCAAAATAATTATATGCGGGATCATAATCAAATTTAAAAATATAGCTATAACATAACATATTTTCTACATGATCCACATGCATACAAAGTTGACCCTCTTCCAAAATAGTGGGATTATCATCAAATAAAGTCATGACCTCTCCAAGCCCACTTTTATCAAAAAAATCATAAGATTGAACACTCTCCAAATATGTGGGATTACTTTTACCTAGAGTTGAGACTCTTCCGAACCCACTTTCAATATAATTGCGAACATATTCATCATGAGGCTTACATAAATTTTTAAGATCATAAGAAAAATCACCCCAATCATGATCATTGCAACAAGTAGTAGACATAGAAATATAAGCATCCCCAAGCTTGGGGTTTTGCATAGTGTTCGCACAATTGACATTAATAGAATTTATAATAACATTATTGCAATCATGCTTTTCATTCAAGGAGGTATGATGAATCACTTTATACATTCCTTCTTCTAACAATTCATCACAATTTTCAGATTCATGAATCTCAAGCAAAACATCATAGAGATAATCTAGTGCACTCAAATCACTAGCAGTTGGTTCATCATAATTGGGTCTTCTGAAAAGATTAGCAAGTGGATGACGATCCATATCAATAGATTTTCAGCAAGCGAAGATGCAAGAAAATAGAAGGCACATGGCAGCATAAGCAAAGATAGCAAACAAGATTGCAAGCAAAAATATAGATCTCACAAGAAAAAGGCGAATAAAAAGAGGGCGAATAAAAAGGCAATTTTTTAGAAGTGGTGGAGAGGAAAACGAGAGGCAAATGGCAAATAATGTAAATTGCGAGGAGATGAGATTTGTGATTAGGAACCTGGTAGATGTAGATGATCGTCCCCGGCAACGGCGCCAGAAATTCCTTTTGATGTCGCTTGAAGCTAAGTCGGTATTTCTCCAAAGAGGAAGGGATGATGCAGTACAGCGACGGTAGGTATTTCCCTCAGATATGAAACCAAGGTTATAGAACCAGTAGGAGAACCAAACAACACAACGTAAACAGCCCCTGCACATAGATAACAAATCCTCGCAACCCGACATGTTAAAGGGGTTGCCAATCCCTTCTGGGTATGGCGCCTCAAGATAGGCAAACGGACGTGAGATAAAATTGTAGTAGATTGATAAATCTAATGCCAAATAAAATAAATAAGAATAAATTGCAGCAAGGTATTTTTGTATTTTTGGTTTAATAGATCTGAAAATAAATGCAAAGGAAAAGTAGATCGCAAAGGCAAACATATGAGAAAGAGACCCGGGGGCCGTAGGTTTCACCAGTGGCTTCTCTCGAGAAAAATAGCAAACGGTGGGTGAACAAATTACTGTTGGGCAATTGATAGAACTTCAAATACTCATGACGATATCTAGGCGATGATCATTATATAGGCATCACGTCCAAGATTAGTAGACCGACTCCTGCCTGTATCTACTACTATTACTCCACACATCGACCGCTATCCAACATGCATCTAGTGTATTAAGTTCATGGAGAAACGGGGTAATGCAATAAGAATGATGACATGATGTAGACAAGATCTATCAATATAGAGATAGACCCCATCATTTTATCCTTGGTAGCAATGATACATACGTGTCGGTTCCCTTCTATCACTGGGATCAAGCACCGTAAGATCGAACCCACTACAAAGCACCTCTTCCCACTGCAAGATAAATAGATCAAGTTGGCCAAACAAAACCCAAATATCAGAGAAGAAATATGAGGCTATAAGCAATCATGCATAAAAGAGATCAAAGAAACTCAAATAACTTTCATGGATATAAAAAGATAGATCTGATCATAAACTCAAAGTTCATCTATCCCAACAAACACACCACAAAAGAGTTACATCATATGGATATCCAAGAGACCATTGTATTGAGAATCAAACGAGAGAGAGGAAGCCATCTAGCTACTAACTACGGACCCGAACTCACGCATCATCGGAGAGGCACAAATGGAGGTGGTGAACCCCATCTGAGATTGTGTCTAGATTGGATCTGGTGGTTCTGGACTCTGTGGCAGCTGGATCAATATTTTCTCGACTCACCTAGGGTTTTGGGAATATTGGGACATTTATAGAGCAAAGAGGCAGTCCGGGGGCACCTGAGGTGGGCACCACCCACCAGGGCGCGCCTGGGCCACTTGGCGCGCCCTGGTGGGTTGTGCTCTCCTCAGAGCACCCCCAGGCACAGCTAGGGCCCATTATGTTCCATCTGGTCAAAAAAATCTCTGTAAAGTTTCGTTGCGTTTGGACTTCGTTTGATATTGATTTCCTGTGATGTAAAAAACATGTAGAAAACATCAACTGGCACTTGGCACTATGTCAATAGGTTAGTACCAAAAATGATATAAAATGGCTACAAAATGATTATAAAACATCCAAGATCGATAATATAATAGTATCGAACAATCAAAAATTATAGATACATTGGAGACGTATCACGTCACCACACCGTCGTGCTGACTAAACTCTCCCTCGACACTTTTCTCGATCAAGAGTTCGAGGGACGTTATCGAGCTGAACGTGTGCAGAACTTGAAGGTGTCGTACGTTTGGTGCTTGATCAATTGGAACGAGGAGAAGTTTGACTACATCAACCGCGTTGTCAGATGCTTCCGCTTTCGGTCTACAGGGGTACATGGAAACACTCTCACCTCTCATTGCTATGCATCTCCTAGATAGATCTTGCGTGGGCGTATGAATTTTTTTGAAATTGCATGCTACGTTCCCCAACAGTCGCATCCGGGCCAGGTCTATGCGTCTATGATATGCACGAGTAGAACACAAAGAGTTGTGGGCGGTGATCATCATACTGCTTACCACCAATGTCTTGTTTTGATTCGGCGGTAATGTTGGATGAAGCGGCCCGAACCAACCTTACATGACCAACTTCATGAGTCCGGTTCCACCAACAGACATGCAACTAGTTTTGCATAAAAGGTGGCTAGCAGGTGTCTGTTTCTCCTACTTTAGTTGAATCAAATTTGACTGCGGCCGGTCCTTGTTGAAGGTTAAAACAGAAAACTTGATAAATCACAGTTGTGGTTTTGATGCGTAGTAAGAACGGTTCTTGCTAGAAGCATGTAGCAGCCACGTAAAACTTGCAACAAGAAAGTAGAGGATGTCTAACTTGTTTTTGCAGGGCATCTTGTGATGTGATATGGTCAAGATATGGTGTGATATACATTATTGTATGAGATGATCATGTTTTGTAAAAGTTATCGGCAACTGGCAGGAGCCTTATGGTTGTCGCTTTATGTATGAAATGCAAACTTCATGTGATTGCTTTACTTTATCACTATGCGTTAGCGGTAGTTGTAGAATCAATAGTTGGTGAGACGACCACGACACTATGATGGAGATCAACGTGTCAAGCCGGTGACGATGGAGATCATGACAGTGCTTTGGAGATGGAGATCAAAGGCACAAGATGATGATGGCCATATCATGTCACATATTTTGATTGCATGTGATGTTTATCTTTTATGCATCTTATTTTACTTAGTATGGCGGTAGCATTATAAGATGATCCCTTACTAAAATTTTAAGGTATAAGTGTTCTCGCTAAGTATGCACCGTTGCGATAGTTCGTCGTGTTGAGACACCACGTGATGACCAGGTGTGATAAGACCTACATTCACATACAATGGGTGCAAGACAGTTTTGCACATGCCGAATACTCGAGTTAAACTTGACGAGCCTAGCATGTACAGACATGGCCTCGGAACACTGGAGACCAAAAGGTCGAACGTGAATCATATAGTAGATATGATCAACATAGAGATGTTCACCATTGAATACTACTCCATCTCACGTGATTATCGGACATGGTTTAGTTGATATGGATCATGGGATCATTTAGATGACTCGAGGGATGTCTATCTAAGTGGGAGTTCTTAAGTAATATGATTAATTGAACTTAATTTATCATGAACTTAGTCCTGATAGTATTAGCATATCTATGTAGTAGATCAATAGCTCGCGTTGTAGCTCCCCTATGTTTTTGATATGTTCCTAGAGAAAACTAAATTGAAAGATGATAGTAGCAATGATGCGGAGTAGGTCCGTGATCTGAGGATTATCCTCGTTGCTGCACAGAAGAATTATTTCCTTGATGCACCGCTAGGTGACAAACCTATTGCAGGAGCGGATGTAGACATTATGAGCATTTGGCAAGCTCGGTATGATGACTACTTGATAGTTTAGTGCACCATGCTTTAGGCTTAGAATCGAGGCTGCAAAATGTTTTGAGCATCACAAAGCATATGAGATGTTCCAAGAGCTAAAATTAGTATTTCAGACTCATGCCCATGTCGAGAGGTATGAGACCTCTGACAAATACTTTGCCTACAAGATGGAGGAGAATAGCTCAGCTAGTGAGCATGTGCTCAGAATGTTTGGGTACTACAATCGCTTGAATCAAGTGGGAGTTAATCTTCCAGGTAAGATAGTGACTGACAGAGTTCTCTAGTCACTATCACCAAGTTACTAGAACTTTGTGATGAACTATAATATGCAAGGGATGACGAAAATGATTCCCAAGCTCTTCGCAATGCTGAAATTGGCGAAGGTAGAAATCAATAAAGAGAATCAAGTGTTGATGGTTAACAAGACCACTAGTTTCAAGAAAAAGGGCAAGGTGAAGAAAGGGAACTTCAAGAAGAATGGCAAGCAAGTTGCCACTCCTGTGAAGAAACCCAAAGCTAGACCTAAGCCTCAAACTGAGTGCTTCTACTGCAAAGGGAATGGTCACTGGAAGCGGAACTGCCCCAAATACTTGGAGGATAAGAAGGATGGCAAAGTGAACAAAGGTATATTTGATATACATGTTATTGATGTGTGCTTTAATAGTGTTCATAGTAGCCCATGGGTATTTGATACCGGTTCAGTTTCTAAGCTTAGTAACTCGAAACTGGAGTTGCAAAATGAACATAGACTATTTAAGGGCGAGGTGACGATGTGTGTTGGAAGTGATTTCAAGGTTGATAAGATCACCATTGCACACTCCCTCTACCTTCGGGATTAGTGTTGGACCTAAATAAATGTTATTTGGTGTTTGCGTTGAGAATGAACATGATTGGATCATGTTTATTGCAATATGGTTATTCATTTAAGCCAGAGAATAATTGTTGTTCTGTTTACATGAATAAAACCTTCTATGGTCATACACCCAATATAAATGGTTTATTGAATCTCGATCGTAGTGATACACATATTCATAATATTGATGCCAAAACATGCAAAGTTGATAATGATAGTGCAACATATTTGTGGCACTGCCGTTTAGGTCATCATGGTGTAAAGCGCATGAAGAAACTCCATGCCGATGGGCTTTTGGAATCACTTGATTATGAATCATTTGATACTTGTGAACCATGCCTCATACGCAAGATGACTAAAACTTTGTTCTCCGGAACTGGAGCGAGCCCATAACTTATTGGAAATAATACATACCGATGTATGCGGTCCAATTAATGTTGAGGCATGCGGCGGGTATCATTATTTTCCGACCTTCACAGATAATTTGAGCAGATATGGGTATATCTACTTGATGAAACACAATTCTGAAACATTTGAAAAGTTCAAAGAATTTCATAGTGAAGTGGAGAATCATCGTAACAAGAAAATAAAGTTTCTACGATCTGATCGCGGAGGCAAATATTTGAGTTGCGATTTTGGTCTTCATTTAAAACAATGTGGAATAGTTTCACAAATCACGCCACCTGGAACATCACAGCGTAATGGTGCGTCCGAACGTTGTTCTATGAAGAACAACGTCGCTTGAGGCCATGAAATCTGAGATAAGGTCCATGTATGAGAACCCCGGATGTAATTTACCTTATTTTTATTCCAACTCTTGCCGTTTCCGGCACTAAGTTATGTTATTTCCTCGTTGTCGGGTTTTTGTCTCCGTGTGTTTTCTCTTTGTCATGCATCTCATATCATGTCATCATGTGCATTGCATTTGCATACGTGTTCATCTCATGCATCCGAGCATTTTCCCCGTTGTCTGTTTTGCATTCCGGCGCTCCTATGTCCTCCGGTGTCCCTTTCTACCTCTTTTCATGTGCGGGTGCTGAACGTTCTTGGATTGGACC
Organism: Triticum aestivum; assembly: GCF_018294505.1. Taxonomy (NCBI): domain Eukaryota; kingdom Viridiplantae; phylum Streptophyta; class Magnoliopsida; order Poales; family Poaceae; genus Triticum; species Triticum aestivum. The sequence goes on along the minus strand of NC_057800.1, from coordinate 228,124,688 downwards.
GAGACTTGTCATGCGCCCTTGGTTTACTACCGGTAGACCGCTTGTCAAGTTTCGTGCCATTTGGACTTCGTTTGGTACTCCAACGGTTAACCGAGGGACCGAAAAGGCCTCGTGTGTGTTGCAGCCCAACACCCCTCCAAAGTGGCCCAAAACTCACCTAAACCCCTTCTATCATCTAGAGCGTTCGATCACGATCGCGTGGCCACAAACCGCACCTCATTTGGAGCTTCCTAGCTCCCTCTACCTCAATAAATAGGCCCTCCACGAAATTTTCGGATCAAACACACCATAACCTAGCTCCTCTCCCTCTCGCCCGCGCTGGACATTGTCCGCCGGCGCCGGACACTCCGCCGCGGCCAACCGCCTCTTGCCACGTGGCACCCGGAGAACCGCCGCCGCCAAGGCCCGCCGGGCCCGAGGCCGGCCCTCCCCGCCGTCGATCCGGGCCGAAGCTGCCCCGCCGCCAGCGCCATTTCTTCTCCCGCTCCAGCGCCGTTTCTTCTCCCGCTCCGGCGCCGAACCTCGCCACCGACCGCCGCCTTCCGTGCCGGCACCACCCCTCGCCGGCGTCACGCCGCGCCACCGCGCCACGACGTCCTCTCTGGGGGCCCCTGGATCCAGTCCTCTTCCTCCATGATGAATCCCCGCGACGAACGCCGGCCACCGCGAGCTCCGGCCGGCGAACCTCGGGATCTGCGCCCAGCTGGATCTGGATCTCAGATTCGAATTCGCGGTTGACTTTTCCCCCTCCAAACCCTAAATATTTTGCAACCTTTGACATGACATGACATAACTTCCTCATCGTAGCTCCGATTCGTGCGTGTAGCATATCAAAATGTCCGTCTCGACGAGTACATCATTTCATCTCATTGCATCATTTTCATTTGGGCTCATCTTGGTGCCCGAAATGCTGTTGGAAGAGGGCTGTGTGATGATTATTTCAGATCTGTTTCGGTAAATGGCATTTTGTCATTTTTGCCATGATTAATGTGTGCATGCTATGATCCTGAGCTCTACATGTGTTTTGTAGAATGCCATGCCATCTTTACAGGGGTATATGCCATGTATTTTTGTGATCCTTGTGGTGACTAGCACAAGCATGCAAAGTAGCTTACTCAATGATGCTGATTTCAGAGACTTAGTTTTTCACTAAGTCCTTGTCCTGCTTTATTTTTATGCCATATGTTCATGTTGTTTCCTAGTGATCCGTGTCTCTTTTGAGCATGATCAGTAAGGATGTTTTGTAGATAATGTTGTGCTCTATCCATCCATGCCTTTGTTTGCTATTATGGAGCACCCCAGCTTGAGTCAATCGAGCTCTACTTTTGTGATAAAATGTTCCTGGCAGATTGTTAACATGTTTAGCGATTTTGCCGAGCTTGTTGTAGTTGATCCGTGCATGCTATGTTGTTGTTATTGCCATGTATAGCTTCTATACCATGTCTATTTACTAGGTGTATTCTTAGATTATCATGCAATGCCTCGTGGTTAGTGCGTCGAGCTCGTGAACATGCCTACTTGTTAACTGTTTTGCCATGCTCCAGTTTTTCACTAAGTCTGGATTTGTTTATGTTTTTGCTATGTTTACATGCTTGCAATTGTATTTTCTGATCCCTTTTGGCTTATGGTCACTAAAGTACTTTTGTTATATGCTTTGAGTAGCTTGATCCCATGCCTTGCTTTACCATGATATGTTCCTATAGCATGTAGTTATCGTGCTCTAAACATTGCTTCCTGATGATAAATTCCTGAAATGTTGTTAATTTCACTAAGTCTGAAACCTGTTATCTTTTGCACTTTTGTCATGCTTGTTTGAACCTGTTAATGAGTGAATTAGCTATAACTCAGTGTTCATCTTTTTTCAAGCATCATGAGTGGATCCCTGCCATGTATTTTATTGTTATGTTTGAGTGTTGTAGCATATTTATCTTGATGCATTTAGTTGGTCACTTGCTGATTATCGCAGACCGGTGCCATATTTGTTTTGCTTGCAATTTCCAAACCGTCCATCTGATTCCGGTGATCTTTATATCGATTTCAACCAAAATCAACTCCCCTTTCCAGTGGCACTCTTGGTTTTCCAAGTTGAGGTCAGGTTCAATCATTCCTTTCCTAATCTTTTATATGCATCACATCCCGCATCCCGCATACCATACCTTGTTTGCATCATGTTGTTTGAGCATTGCACGTGGTTGATTATGTTCCTTTTGCTTGTTGTTCTCGCTTGGGTAGAGCCAGGAGACGAGTACGTGAACGAGGAGCCCGTTGAGTACGATTTTGAGGATCAAGGCAACTATGAGAACTTTGCAGGCAAGATGACCATACCCTCGAAATCAATTCTATCTTTGTTTGCTAGATGCTCGCTCTTTTGCTATGCCTATGCTATGATACCCACCACTTGCTTATCATGCCTCCCATATTGCCATGTCAAACCTCTAACCCACCATGTCCTAGCAAACCATTGTTTGGCTATGTTACCGCTTTGCTCAGCCCCTCTTATAGCATTGCTAGTTTCAGGTGAAGATTGGAGATCGTTCCTTGTTGGAACTTGTTTATTGTTGGGATATCACCATATTATCTTGTTTATCTTAATGCACCTATATACTTGGTAAAGGGTGGAAGGCTCGGCTGTATGCCTGGTGTTTTGTTCCACTCTTGTCGCCCTAGTTTCCGTCATATCAGTGTTATGTTCCCGGATTTTTGCGTTCCTTACACGGTTGGGTTATAATGGGAACCCCTTGACAGTTCGCCTTGAATAAAACTCCTCCAGCAATGCCCAACCTTGGTTTTACCATTCGCCACCTAGCCTCTTTTTCCCTTGGGTTTCCAGAGCCCGAGGGTCATCTTTATTTAAACCCCCCTGGGCTAGTGCTCCTCTGAGTGTTGGTCTGACCGAGTAGACTGCGGGACCACCTCGGGGCAACTTGAGGGTTGGTTTTACTCATAGGATGTCTCATCTGAGTGTGCCCTGAAAACGAGATATGTGCAGCTCCTATCGGGATTTGTCGGCACATTCGGGTGGTGTTGCTGGACTTGTTTTGCCATTGTCGAGGATGTCTTGTAACCGGGATGCCGAGTCTGATCGGAATGTCTTGGGAGAAGGAATATCCTTTGTTGACCGTGAGAGCTTGTGATGGGCTAAGTTGGGACTCCCCTGCAGGGATTTGAACTTTCAAAAACCGTGCCCGCGGTTATGGGCAGATGGGAATTTGTTAATGTCCGGTTGTAGATAACTTGAAACTTAACTTAATCAAAATGCACCAACCGCGTGTGTAACCGTGATGGTCTCTTCTCGGCAGAGTCCGGGAGGTGAACACGGTGTTGGAGTAATGCTTGATGTAGGTTGTTCTAGGATCACTTCTTAATCATAGTTGTTCGACCGTGCTTTTGCCTTCTCTTCTCGCTCTCTTTTGCGTATGTTAGCCACCATATATGCTAGTCACTTGCTGCAGCTCCACATCATACCTTTACCTTACCTATAAGCTTAAATAGTCTTGATCGCGAGGGTGTGAGATTGCTGAGTCCCCGTGACTCACAGATTACTTCCAAAACCAGATGCAGGGACCGATGATACCGCTCCAGATGATATGACCGAGCTCAAGTGGGAGTTCGATGAAGACTCTCGTCGTTACTATGTGTCTTTCCCAGATGATCAGTAGTGGTGCCCAGTTGGGGCGATTGGGGACTTTGTCGCATTTGGGGGTTGATCTTTATTTTGGTTCCGTAGTCGGACCTTTGAGTGTATTGGATGAATGTAATGACTTATTTATGTATTTGTGTGATGTGGCGAGTGTAAGCCAACTATGTACCTTTCCCCTTTATTTATTTACATGGGTTGTTGTGAAGATTACCTCACTTGCGACATTGCTTTCAATGCGGTTATGCCTCTAAGTTGTGCTTCGACACGTGGGAGATATAGCCGCATCGAGGGCGTTACAAGAACAAAGTGTGGACTTTGGTGGACTTGCCTGATGATCGGCAACCCATTGAGAATAAATGGATATTCAAGAGGAAGATGGACGCTGATGATAGTGTTACTATCTACAAAGCTCGACTTGTCACAAAAATGATTTCGACAAGTTCAAGGTGTTGACTACGATTAGATTTTCTCACCCGTAGCGATGCTTAAGTCTATCCGAATTATGTTAGCAATTGCCGCATTTTATGAAATCTGGTAAATGGATGTCAAAACTGCATTCCTTAATGGATATCTTAAAGAAGAGTTGTATATGAAGCAACCAGAATGTTTTGTCGATCCTAAAGGTGCTAACAAAGTGTGCAAGCTCCAGTGATCCATTTATGGACTGGTGCAATCATCTCGGAGTTGGAATATACACTTTGATGAGGTGATCAAAGCATATCGTTTTATACAGACTTTCAGAGAAGCCTGTATTTACAAGAAAGTGAGTGGGAGCTCCGTAGCATTTCTGATATTATATGTGGATGACATATTGTTGATCGGGAATGATATAGAATTTGTGGATAGCATAAAAGGATAATTTAATAAAACTTTTTTCAATAAAATACCTCGGTGAAGCTTCTTATATATTGAGCCTCAAGATCTATAGAGATAGATCAAGACGCTTGATAGGACTTTCACAAAGCACATACCTTGACAAGATTTTAAGGAGTTCAAAATGGACCAGTCAAAGAAAGGGTTCTTACATGTGTTACAAGGTGTGAAGTTGAGTAAGACTCAAAACCTGACCACGGCAGAATATATAGAGAGAATGAAAGTCATTCCCTATGCCTCGGCCATAGGTTCTATAAATTATGCAATGTTGTGTACCAAACCTATTGTGTACCTTACCATGAGTTTCGCAAGGGGGTACGATAGTGATCCAGGAGTGGATCACTGGATAGTGGTCAAAGTTGTCCTTAGTTACCTAAGAGGAATAAGGAAATATTTCTCGGTAATGTAGGTGATAAAGAGTTCGTCGTAAAGAGTTACGTCGACGCAAGCTTTGACACTAATCTAGATGACTCTGCGTCTCGATCTGGATACATATTGAAAGTGGGAGCAATTATCTAGAGTAGCTCTATGCACAACATTGCAGACAGAGAAAATTTGCAAAATACATACGGATCTGAATGTAGCAGACCCATTGACTAAACTTCTCTCACAAGCAAAACATGATCACACCTTCGTACTCTTTGGGTGTTAATCACATAGCGATGTGAACTAGATTATTGACTCTAGTAAACCCTTTGGGTGTTGGTCACATGGCGATGTGAACTATGGGTATTAATCGCACAAAGATGTGAACCATTGGTGTTAAATCACATGGCGATGTGAACTATATTATTTACTCTAGTGCAAGTGGGAGACTGAAGGAAATATGCCCTAGAGGCAATAATAAAGTTTTTATTTTATATTTCCTTATATCATGATAAATGCTTGTTATTCATGCTAGAATTGTATTAACCGGAAACTTGATACATGTGTGGACACATAGACAAAACACCGTGTCCCTAGTAAGCCTCTACTAGACTCGCTCGTTAATCAAAGATGGTTAAGTTTCCTAACCATAGACATGTGTTGTCATTTGATGAACAGGATCACATCATTAGGAGAATGATGTGATGGACAAGACCCATCCGTTAGCTTAGCATAATGATCGTTAAGTTTTATTGCTATTGCTTTCTTCATGTCATATAGATATTCCTTTGACTATGAGATTATGCAACTCCCACATACCGAAGTAATACCTTGTGTGCCATCAAACGTCACAACGTAACTGGGTGATTATAAAGATGCTCTACAGGTATCTCCGAAGGTGTTTGTTGGGTTGGCATAGATCGAGATTAGGATTTGTCACTCCGAGTATCGGAGAGGTATCTCTGGGACCTCTCGATAATGCACATATTATAATAAGCCTTGCAAGCAATATGACTAATGAGTTAGTTGCGGGATGATACATTACGGAACGAGTAAAGAGACTTGCCGGTAAAGAGATTGAACTAGGTATGAAGATACCTACGATCGAATCTTGGGCAAGTAACATACCGATGACAAAGGGAATAACGTATGTTGTCATTACGATACGACTGATGAAGATCTTCGTAGAATATGTGGGAACTGTCGTGGGAACGATTCCGACAATAATAAGGGATGGGGTAAAGGAGCATGATCTATCGAGATGCAAATGGGTGACACGGTGGTTTTAGCGAGTTCGGGCTTCTCATGGTGGAGATAAAAACCCAATGTCTCGTGCTCCAGAGAGGCTATGTTTTATTTGAGTATGTATATCCGGAGATTACAATGTGTGAGAGAGGGGAACGAATCCCATGCCTAAGCTAAGTCCTGAGACTAATGGCGAGAAAGAGAGCTAGAAGGAGAAGAATGAGAGCCTGCCCCCAAGTCTAGTGGTGGGGTGGCTTATATACAGTGTGCCACCCCCTCACCTCCTATGTTACAAAGTGGGGCCTTGATGCCATAATGTCAGTCTACTAATAAGATGATGCTTCAAGCGCCTTGTCGACTGTTGGTCTTCGCATACCCGAGTGAGTCGTACGGTCGAATGGTGAACTGTCATCCGAGTGGATGGTATGCTGCTTGTCCGAGTGGATAGTATGTCTGTATGAAATTTACCTGGACCCACATGTTGTGTGGACCCCATGCATCATGATATTTCGACCCTTCGTGGGCCTACCTGTTATGTGTATCCCCAACATTAGGCCCCGAATCGATTGCGATTTTGTAGAACGAGTTTTTGAAAGACACAATTTGGCCCGAGTGATTACGGAAATACTTGGTACCCATCATCGTGCTTTCAAAGAACCAAGGTTTGAACAAAATCTCAATGGATTCCGGTATTTCTCTTCCCGACTAATCTAGGGTAAGTTCCTTCGAGGAGCAACATTGTGACATTCGTTCATCTCTTGGAAGAGGTTAACTTGTGATCAAAGTATGGGTATGTCATTAAATCTGGGCAACAAGTATGACGCATGGACTGCTATCTCGGAGAGATGCCATTCTTATCCCAGAGGAATGTCAATACGAGTCGGTTCGAGATCCAAACTTATGAGTTTCACGCTTTGAGTCCTGGAAGAAGGCTCAAAATAGGTCCACGGAGGAGCGTTAAACTCACCTTATAGCAATTTTTTGGTAGCCGATGAGAGCCTTAGAACTTGTTTGTTTGTTGTTCACCACTCGGACCGGTCAGGCCGTACCGAGTGGAGATTACTCCAGTGGGGGCACACTGAGTGCACCCACTCGGTGTAGTCCCCGAGACCGCCGTCGACTGCGGGCAGTCGGCGGGGGTCTGAGAGAACTAAAAAAATTCTTAGCTGGTACTGATAGAACTTCTTCCTCTCCGACTCGGAGGTCGAGTAGTACTTGAGGATATAGTATTGATCTTGCATCGAGCAAAATATTTCTTTCCGAGTCCACTTCCAGTGGGGGCACGCTGAGTGCACCCACTGGGTGTAGTCCCCGAGCCTCTGTCGGACAAGATGAGTCAAGCAGAGGGTTTATATCCAGGTAAACCTCCACATAGTCGGCACGGTAAATATCTTTTAGTCTGAAATTGAGTCAATCAGATGCATATTCAGGCGCTTGACATGGTAAGTAAGCTCAGCCTAGAGCTGAGTCAATCAGACTGATCTTTGTGCACTCGGCATGGAATAAATTCAGCCTAAAACTCGGTGAAGCATGTGAATCTTCGTGCTCTCAGCATGGTGAATGAATTCGTCTTTGAAACTGACGACTATAGAAAAAAGCTGGACACTCCAGGGAGTAATCATTCCAGTAGTACTTCTTATATTGACTGTTAGATTTTGCATGAAAGGGGTATTTGTAAGAGTACATTGTATCTGTAGAGGAGCTTCGTTTTCACCCTTTTGCATGAAAGGGGTATTTGTACGAGTGGAAGTGCTTCCCAACTGATGGGGATATGTTGACTGCATGGAAAAACTTGGTGGCACTCGTATGTCTATCGGAGGAGATAGATTAGTGGTCTAACGTGGACGTGCCATGAAACACGAGTGGCGAGGCTAGTGTGTGGGCTGACTCTCCGAAGAGAGGCCACTCATTATCCCAGGGGAACACCAGCACATGCCATGTCTGAGTCCAAGTTTGTGAAACTGACGCCTTGCAGCCTAGAATAAGGGCCAAGTGCATCTGTAGAGGAGCGTCGCTTTCACCCTTTTGTACTCCCGAAGATGACTCTAGGTAATGATTTGGGCGATCGTCCGAGTGGACGGTGCTACCCTTATAGATCTTCGGCGGACCGAGCATGTATGGTCAGAAAAATATTCCTGATGTGACCAATAGGTTGATCAAATGGGCGTAACCCCTAAGGGGGGCATGGACCATGGCGGTGCGCAGCCCCCGAGTGATACTCGAAAGAGGCAAGCTTTCTATAGAGTGCGATATGAGGTTTGATCATATGAGTAACTTAGTCGTTCCCATGTTGGGTGTGTAGTGGTGAGGACATGTCCAACTGATGGTGACGCGCGGGGCGGCCGAGGGGTGAGAACGTGTACAACCGAGTGGCGACGCGGGGTGGACGAGTAGTGAAGACGCGCACAACTGAGTGGCGATGCGTGGGGCGGCCGAGTGGTGAAGACGTGCATGAGCGAGTGGCGATGCGCGGGGCGGCCGAGTGATGGCGCTGGATAGCTATGGCAAAAGTGTGTGCCACCGAACAACGAAAATGGTCCTCGGAGGAGTTAGTCGGATGCTTTCGAAGCTGATGTAGTGACGAGGTCAGTGTGACGTGGTTGCGGTGCGAAAAGACCGGTGTGCCAACTGACTCTGAGTAGGAACAAAGATGGAATGTAGAGCATCTGAGTGATCGTGCAACTTAATGAAGTGGCGGGTCCGAGTGCACTCGTTGAACTGAAGGATCTGACTGGCATCGAAGTACTAGACCACTCAGGAGAGTGTGATTCTGAATGAGCTACATCCCCGAGTGTGGCGTAGCCCCCGAGCATAATATAGGCTTCGACCGCGGTCCTGACGGAACCGATTAACATAGTTTTGAATGGATAAATTGTAATTCATCGAATTGGACTTGGGTAATTGTGAGGAGGAGCTTCCGAGTGATGCTCGAAAGAGGCAAACTCGCAAAGGAGTGAAGTGTCTAGTTTGATTACAAAAGTGACTTATCTGTCTCATGTCTGGCGAGGTCTATATCATTGATACGATGAAGATGATCCCACAGAGGGGTCAGCCGGGTGTGTTTGAAGTCAACAGAGCGACAAGGTCGGTGTTGTGGTGCGCTAAGACCGGTATGGTGACCGAGTATGAGTAGCGATGAAGTTGGCGCATAGGGCCGTCGAGTGGTCGCGTAACTTGTGTATGAAAAATAGCACAAGCCAACGTAATAATTTCTCGAGGAAATTTGATGTGTGCTGAAATAAATTGTGCGAATAACACCCATAGACACCCACTGGAATCTCCTCAGAGTGCAATTCACTTGACCAACAACTCCACTCGGATAACCCAATTCCATTCGACCATACAAGAAACCACTCAGAAGACAGAAGACCTAAAGTCACTCAGGATGGCAATGGTCAGGCGTTCACTCCGTAGTGTTAATGATCACTTATATGTCTTTATTGTTGGCATTACTAGTAACGCCTCATCTTTATGTACATTGAACCCTGTATAACTAAGGACGAGAGGGGTCCGGTGCACTCTATATAAGCCAGCTCCCTCCTCAGGTACAAGGGTTCGCACCCCCTGTAACTTCACGCATAATCCAGTCGACCGCCTCAGGGCACCGAGACATAGGGCTATTACTTTCTCCGCGAAGAGCCTGAACTCGTAAATCTTGCATGCACAACCTCATCGTAGCTAGGATCTTGCCTCCTCTTACGTACACCCTAATCTACTGTCAGACTTAGAACCACGACAGGAACCAATATGAGCATCCAGGTTTCGCTATTGGTTATTGACCAGAGAGGTGTCTCGGTCATGTCTACATAGTTCTCGAACCCGTAGGGTCCGCACGCTTAACGTTCGATGACGATTTTGTATTATATGAGTTATGTGATTTGGTGACCAAATGTTGTTCGGAGACTCGGATGAGATCACGGACATGATGAGGAGTCTCGAAATGGTCGAGAGGTAAAGATTCATATATAGGACGATAGCATTCGGACACCTGAAGTGTTCCGGGGGTACCGGATACGTATCGGGTCACCGGAAGGGGTTCCGGGTAACCCCCGACAAGCTATATAGGCCTAATGGGCCAAGAGAGGGACAGACCAGCCTTAAAAGGGGCTGGTGCACCCCACATAGGCTGAATAGGAGGAGTAGGAAAGGAAGGGAAGGGAGAAGGAAAGGGGAGGATTTGGCCTCCCCCTTTCCTTCCCCTCGCCCCTCTCTTTCCTTCCCCCTCCGATGGATATCGAAGGGGGCAGGCCGACTTGGAGCAGGCGCCCAAGTAGGATTACTCCTACTAGGGGTGCCCCTTGGAGCCCCTCTCCCTCTCCCACCTATATATATGTGGGGGCACCTCTAGAACACATAATATTGATTCCTAGCCGTGTGCGGCGCCCCCTCCACAGTTTACGCCTTCGATCATATTGTCGTAGTGCTTAGGCGAAGCCCTACACGGATCACTTCACCATCACCATCACCACGCCGTCGTGCTGACGAAACTCTCCCTCGACACTTTGTCGGATCAAGAGTTTGAGGGACGTCATCGAGCTAAACGTGTGCAGAACTCGGAAGTGTCGTACGTTTGGTGCTTGATCGGTCGGAACGAGAAGAAGTTCGACTACATCAACCGTGTTGTCAAATGCTTCTGCTTTCGGTCTATGAGGGTACATGGACACACTCTCCCCCTCTCGTTTCAATGCACCTCCTAGATAGATCTTGTGTGAGCGTAGGGAATTTTTTGAAATTGCATGCTACGTTCCCCAACAATTGATCGTTCAGTTTTATTGCTATTGCTTTCTTCATGTCAAATACATGTTCCTTCGACTATGAGATTATGCAACTCTCGGATACCGGAGGAATACCTTGTGTGATATCAAACGTCACAATGTAACTGGGTAATTATAAAGATGCTCTACAGGTATCTCCGAAGGTGTTTGTTGGGTTGGCATAGATCGAGATTAGGATTTGGTCACTCCGAGTATCGGAGAGGTATCTCTGGGCCCTCTCGATAATGCACATCATAAGAATCCTTGCAAGCAAAGTGACTAATGAGTTAGTTACAAGATGATGTATTACGGAACGAGTTAAGAGACTTGCCGGTAACGAGATTGAACTAGGTATGAGGATACCGACGATCAAATCTCGGGCAAGTAACATACCGATGGACAAAGGGAATAACATATGTTGTCATAACGGTTCGACCGATAAAGATTTTCATAGAATAAGTAGGAGCCAATAGGAGTATCTAGGTTCCGCTATTAGTTATTGACCGGAGAGGTGTCTCGGTCATGTCTACATAGTTCTCGAACCCGTAGGGTCCGCACGCTTAACGTTCGATGACGATTTAGTATTTATATGAGTTTTGTGATTTGGTGACCGAATGTTGTCTGGAGTACCGATGAGATCACATACACGACAAGGAGTCTCGAAATGGTCGAGAGGTAATGATTGATATATAGGATGATGGTATTCGGACACCGGAAGTGTTCCGGAGGGTACCGAGTACTTATCGGGTCACCGAAAAGGAGTTTCGGGCACCCCTGGCAAAGATATGGGTCTTATGGGCCAAGTGAAGGAACACACCAGCCCTGGTGCGCCCCTATAGAGGCTAGCCCTATGAGGAGGAGAAGAAAAGAGGGGAGGGAAAGGAAATGAATGAGTGGATTTGGATTCCTACTTCCTTCCCTCTCCCCCCTCTTTCCTTCCCCCTCGGTTATATATGGCAGGGGGTGCGCTGCTTGGGAGGGACTCCAAGTAGAATTCCTCCTACTTGGGCGCCTCCTATGGCTGCCTCTCCCTCCCTCCCACATATATATATGAGAAGGGGGGTGCCTAGCACACACTAGACAATTGCCTAGCCGTGTACGGCGCCCCTCTCCACCGTTTACCACCTCGGTCATATTTTCGTAGTGCTTAGGCAAAGACCTGCAGAGATCACTTCACCATCACCATCACCACGCTGTCGTGATGACGGAACTCATGCATCTACTACCTCAACACCTTGCTGGATCAAGAAGGCAAGGGACGTCACCGAGCTGAACGTGTGCAGAACTCGGAGGTGTCGTACGTTCGGTACTCGATCGGTGGAGCGCGAAGAAAGTTCGACTACATCAACCGCGTTGTGAAACGCTTCCGCTTACCGTCTACAAGGGTGCGTATACACACTCTCCCCCTCGTTGCTATGCATCTCCTAGATAGATCTTGCGTGAGCATAGGAAATTTTTTAAATTGCATGCTACATTTCCCAACAGTGGCATCATGAGCCAGGTCTATGCGTAGATGATATGCACGAGTAGAACACAAAGAGTTGTTGTCAGTGTAACAAACCTTGGGTCTGTTGCCTAGATTGTTCACAGGCACAAGAGCGAGGTTGATACGCCAACCCAAGCCACGATACAAGAAACCAAGAGATTCGAAGAACCAGCATGCAGCTCAGAGATACTAAGGCCAAGCCAAAGAAGCAAGATATCGCCAAGAGAAGGGCCTCTCTTGCCGGACAGGCGAGCCTGGCAAGGGGCAAGGCCACCCCCAGAAGCAGACGACCAAGATACCCCGACAGGGCCCTGCTGGGATTTGCGGAGGCAAAACCACCTAACCAACCACTCCAGCATGACCCACGTCGTCGATCAATGTGGTGTCAAGCCGCAAGATGATTAAGTGGCGGCCATCGCCACATGGCAGCCATTTCTATAGAAGAAACCCATAGATGACACTCATCCTGCGACGTGTCAAGAGAACAGGCACGGAGCTGGCAAGATAGCACGACAAGCCTTGCCGGGCAACCAGTGATGTGACACTAAGCGGTGCATTTAATGCGCCCTGTCAGCCCACAGAGTTAGGTATGATAGCATTGTTTGCTATCATATCAGTACATAATGACTACTCTGCCATTGTGGTGACCCCTTGATCTATAAAAGGAGGCCCATGGCAACTGTAGAAAGGGTTGGAAAGTTGATTAACCTACACCCCCATATGCGCGTAGTCGCTACTGCCCTAAGGCAACCCCTGCTGGGCAAGTGTACTATGCTTCACTACCTCCATTCCACCATCAATCCACCAAAGCAGGAGTAGGGTTTTATGCCCCGCGGCGGCCCGAACCAGGGTAAACTGCTTGTATGCTCTCTGTCACGCTGCCATATGCTGGTCTGCTCTTTGTGCAACGCGATGTCCCCCTACCAAACCAGCAAGGGGCTCCCGGTCCCATAGGTGGCTGCGGATATCCCGCGACACCTTTGGCACGCCAGGTAGGGGGATCGCTTGTGCAAACCTGAAAGCGTGTGCAGCGCGTCATCTTCATCACCATCTTCATTTTTGATGATGCCATCGAGCATGGCACCCAAGAATAAGTCCGGTGCTTTGGCCCATCCATCCACCTCGAAGGCTCCACCTCCCGTGGCTTCTAATGCCGTGGGGGATGCGGAGGCATGCGAGGACATGAACACTGCTGGGGACGTGGTTGGAGCATGTGGCGCCATCACCACTTCCCCCGCGTCCGACATGGGGGTAGGAGATATCGGAGGAGAATAGAATCAACAGCGCCTCAGCGGTCATGCTCCGCAAGGTGCAGGCGAGGGGGTCAATCCGTCCACACCCCTCCTCTCACTGACGGGCACAGCCACAGCAACGACGCTCAGTCCGGGGTAAGCCATCGCCCTTCGGCCGCCCCCACAATGGGAGCGACCGCGGCGCATGCGCCTCCTCCCGGACAAGCCAACCAGACCGTTGTGCTCGACGGAGCCGCTGACCCTCGAGCACCACCGCCGCCCAACCCCACGGCCCAGGTGGTCATCCCACAGCAGCGTGGGTGTGGCACCGCCGCTGTCGCCACCGTAGGTACCGTCAGGAACCAGGCAACGGTGCGGCCGACGTCATAAACATTTATGCTAAGCACAGCCACGGAGGCTATGGCGTGAGCCCAGCTGCTACTGAGGTTTCCGCCAGCAGCCGAGCAGATGGATGAGTGGTGTGCCACCATGCAAAGCCTGCTCAGTTTCGCCGAAGCTAGGGGCTCACGACGAGCTGGCCCGCCGCAACCTCCCCATGCAACAGCAACCGCCCGTACTGTTGGCCGTACGGAGAGGGCCATCCCCACGGTGCAGTCCCCACCACAGCAGCCGGCATGGGTGTAGCAGAATCAAGATTTCGACGATGTATCGATGGCCTCTTCTGACCCTCGAGCGCGTCCAGGCCAACATGGAGCGTTGGAGGATAGGCGGCAGGGAGACGCACGCATCGTCGTAGATCGACACCGTGACGACCTCTGCCAGACCGACTGGTACGACGGCCCCAACGTTGACGAGCCTGCGCTCGGTGTTGGCGGGTGCCTAGCTTTCAAGGTCGGCTGCCCTGCCTTTACATGAGAACTGCGGCAAGTCCGTTGGCCGTCCGTTCGCATGTTCAAGCCAGATATACCTGAGAAGTACAACGAGAGGCTGAACCCGGCAGAGTTCCTGAGCATCTACACCATCGATGTTCAAGCTGTCGGGGGAAGAGATGAGAAGGTGTTCGCCAACTACTTCCCTTTGGCGCTCAAGTCCAACGTGAGGTCTTGGCTGATGCACTTGCTAGAGAACTCCATTTCATCATGGGCAGACCTATGCCATGAGTTCATCGGTGCCTTCACCGGTGGCCACCAAGAGTCCGACAGGCCCAACGACCTACAACTTCTCCAGCAGAAGGATGGAGAAACTCTCTGTAAGTATTTCCAGAGATTCAGTAAAGTTCATAGAAATATTCCAAATATCCATTCGGCAGCCGTTATAGCAGCTATCATGTCCAATGTGCGCAACCATTGCATTCGTTCCAAGATGAACGTGCAGTGGCCCAAGACTGTGAAGAAGCTATACACACTGGTGGATAAGTGTGCTCGGATGGAGGAAGGAAGGAAGTTGCTCGGAGAGGAAGATTTCACCAATGTTGATTCAGAGGATGAGGATGAATCAACTAGTCAAAGAAAGGGCAAGAAGCGCAGTAAGAAGCCAAGAGATAAGGCAGTGATGACTATGGAAGGTTTGGGCACACCTAGTGCCGGCAAGAAAGCCAAGGCCGAGGCCCTCGGCAAGGAAGCTGCCGCTTGCGCTGCCTGTCGGGAAGGCGCTGCCGCTGAGAAAGCTGGGAAAGGTGATGGGCCGTACTACAAGATCCATAGGACCAAGTCCACGACCTTCAGGAGTGTTACCAGGTTGAGCAGCTTGTTGAGAAACAAAGGGCGGAATATGATAAGCGTGACAAAGAAAAAGGTTAGAATGTCGTTGGCGGTAAGGACCGAGGCGGTGAAGAAAATTGCCCCGGCAAACCCTTTCAGAACCATGGAAAGCCTGCTAGGGGTTAAGAGAAGGAAATCTATGATGATGTGAGTGACGGAGGGGATGAAGAGGAAACCGGTGAGCAGGAGTTTCAGAAGGCCACTGACGCTCTATGCATTGATGGGGGTGCATTGATACGTCTCCAACGTATCTATAATTTTTGATTGCTCCATGCTATATTATCTACTGTTTTGGGCAATATTGGGCTTTATTATCCACTTTTATATTACTTTTGGGACTAACCTATTAACCGGAGGCCCAGCCCAGATTTGCTGTTTTATGCCTATCTCAGTATTTTGAAGAAAAGGAATATCAGACGGAGTCGAAACGGAACGAAATCAACTGGAGAAGTTATTTTTGGAAGGAAACACACCTGATGAACTTGGACCCCCCGTTAGGGGAGACACGAGGTGCTCACGAGGGTGGGGGCGCCCCCCCCCTAGGGCGTGCCCCCCTGTCTCGTGGGACCCCCGTGGCTCCTCCGACGTCCTCCCTGCACCCATATATACCCACGTGACCTAAAACTTCCATAACGCAACATAGATCGGGAGTTCCGCCGCCAGAAGCCTACGTAGCCACCAAAAACCAATCTAGATCCGTTCCGGCACCCTGCCAGAGGGGGCAATCCCTCTCCGGTGGCCATCTTCATCATCCCGGTGCTCTCCATGACGAGGAAGGAGTAGTTCTCCCTCGGGGCTGAGGGTATGTACCAGTAGCTATGTGTTTGATCTCTCTCTCTGTCTCTCTCTCTCTCTCTCTCTCTCTCTCTCTCTCTCTCCTGTTCTTGAGATGATACGATCTTGATGTATCGCGAGCTTTGCTATTATAGTTGGATCTTATGTTTCTCCTCCCCCTCTTCTCTCTTGTAATAAATTGAGTTTCCCCTTTGAAGTAATCTTATCGGATTGAGTCTTTAAAGATTTGAGAACACTTGATGTATGTCTTGCCGTGGATATCTGTGGTGACAATGGGATACCGCGTGCCACTTGATGTATGTTAAGGTGACCAACTTGCGGGTTCATGAACCTATGCATAGGGGTTGGCACACGTTTTCATCGTGATTCTCCGATTGATCTTTGGGGCACTCTTTGAGGTTCTATGTGTTGGTTGAATAGATGAATCTGAGATTGTGTGATGCATATCGTATAATCATGCCCATGGAAACTTGAGGTGACATTGGAGTATCTAGGTGACATTAGGGTTTTGGTTGATTTGTATCTTAAGGTGTTATTCTAGTACAAACTCTAGGGCTGTTTGTGACACTTATAGGAATAGCCCGACGGATTGATTGGAAAGAATAACTTTGAGGTGGTTTCGTACCCTAACATAATCTCTTCGTTTGTTCTCCGCTATTAGTGACTTTGGAGTGACTCTTTGTTGCATGTTGAGGGATAGTTATGTGATCCAATTATGTTAGTATTGTTGAGGGAACTTACACTAGCGAAAGTATGAACCCTAGGCCTTGTTTCAACGCATTGCAATACCGTTTACGCTCACTTTTATCACTTGCTACCTTGCTGTTTTTATAATTTCAGATTACAAATACTATTATCTACCATCCATATACCACTTGTATCACCATCTCTTCGCCGAACTAGTGCACCTATACAATTTACCATTGTATTGGGTGTGTTGGGGACACAAGAGGCTCTTTGTTATTTGGTTGCAGGGTTGCTTGAGAGAGACCAACTTCATCCTACGCCTCCTACGGATTGATAAACCTTAGGTCATCCACTTGAGGGAAATTTGCTACTGTCCTACAAACCTCTGCACTTGGAGGCCCAACAACGTCTACAAGAAGAAGGTTGTGTAGTAGACAACAAGCTCTTTTTTGGCGCTGTTGCCGGGGAGGTGAGTGCTTGAAGGTATATCTTTAGATCTTGCAATCGAGTCTTTTAGTTTCTTGTTTTATCACTAGTTTAATTTATAAAATAAAACTATAAAAAAATGGAATTGAGTTTGTCTCATACGCTTCATCTTTTTAATATCTTTCATGAGTATGATGGAAAGGATAATTGTGCTCAAGTGCTAGAAGAAGAAATCTATAAAATGTTGGGCACTAAATATTTGAATGATGAGCATGATTGCAATGTTGTTAGTATGAATTCCTTGAATATCCATGATGCTAATGATATGCAAAGCCACAAGCTTGGGGAAGCTACGTTTGATGAAGATGATATTTTCTGTACCCCAAGCTTTGATGAGAAAATTTACTATGATGAAAGCATGCCTCCTATCTATGATGATTATTGTGATGACACTTATGCTTTAAATAATAATGATAACCATTAAACTTGTCATCTTGATCTTAATTTTCAATCACATGATAGTTATTTTGTTGAGTTCGCTCCCACTATTATTCATGAGAAGAATTTTGCTTGTGTGGAGAGTAGTAAATTTTGCATGCTTGTAGATCATGAAAAGAATGCTTTAGGTGCTGGTTATATTGTTGAATTCATTCATGATGCTACTGAAAATTATTATGAGGGAGGAATATATGCATGTAGGAATTGCAATAATATCAACTTTCCTCTCTATGTGCTTAAAATTTTGAAGTTATGCTTGTTTTACCTTCCTATGCAAGTTGATTCATGTTCCCATAAGTTGTTTGCTCACAAAATCCCGATGCATAGGAAGTGGGTTAGACTTAAATGTGCTAGTCATATTCTTCATGATGCTCTCTTTATGTTACAATTCTTATCCTTCATGTGAGCATCATTGAAATCATCATGCCTAGCTAGGGGCATTAAACGATAGCGCTTGTTGGGAGGCAACCCAATTTTATTTTTGTTCCTTTATTTTTGCTCCTATTTAGTAATAAATAATTCATCTAGCCTCTGTTTATATGTGGTTTTATGCTTTTAATTAGTGTGTGTGCCAAGTAGAACCTTTGGGAAGACTTGGGGGAAGTCTTGTTGATCATGCTGTCAAAAACAGAAACTATAGCGCTCATGAGAATTGATGCCATTTTTATTTGGAGAGTGATATTTAGTTAATTATATTTTCATATGATTAATAGATAAATTCCTCAGGTCCAGCAATTTATTTGAGAATTTTATGAGTTCCGGAAGTATACGTTTGATCCAGATTACTACAGACTGTTCTGTTTTTGACAGATTCTGTTTTTCATGTGTTGTTTACTTATTTTGATGAATCTATGGCTAGTAAAATAGTTTATAAATCATAGAGAAGTTTGAATACAGTAATTTTAACACCAATATAAATAAATAATGAGTTCATTACAGTACCTTTAAGTAGTGTTTTCTTTTCTTTCGCTAACAGAGCTTACGAGTTTTCTGTTAAGTTTTGTGTTGTGAAGTTTTCAAGTTTTGGGTAAGGATTCGATGGACTATGGAATAAGGAGTGTCAATAGCATAAGCTTGGGGATGCACAAGGCACCACAAGGTAATATTCAAGGACAACCAAGAGCCTAAGCTTGGGGATGCCCCGGAAGGCATCCCCTCTTTCGTCTTCGTTCATCGGTAACTTTACTTGGAGCTATATTTTTATTCGCCACATGATATGTGTTTTTCTTGGAGCGTCAATTTATTTTGTTAGGATTTTCTTGCTGTTATTTAGAACAATGTTTTGCATCTTTTATTTCAATAAAAGTGGCATTGATAGCCTCTACTATGCCTATGTTACAAGTATACATGTTGCTGTTTGAAAACAGAAAGTTTACCGCTGTTGCAATAATTCCCTAGAAAAGTAAGAATGTGATAAAATGTTGAAACCTTTTGCATATTTAGATATGATAAATTTACTACAGTGGGAATTTTCTTTCATAATTTTTGGAGCTAGGTAAGTATGGATGTTTCAGCATTCTTTACAGACTATCCTGTTTAGGCAGATTGCTGTTATGTTTGCATTGCTTGCATATGTTTGCTTCTTTAATGATTCTATTTGAGGATAGGACTATTAAATATGCAGAGGCATTTAGTATGCAATGTTGAATAATAATTTTAGTGATTTTCTACAGTAGAGTATGATAAGGTTTTGGCAATGGTTTATACTAACTTATCTCACGAGTCCTTGTTGAGTTTTGTGTGGATGAATCTTTTGAGATTTAGGGAGACCGTGATATGAGAGGAATTAAGGAGACACAAAAGCTCAAGATTGGGGATGCCCAAGGCAACCCAAGATAATATTTCAAGAATTCTCAAGCATCTAACCTTGGGGATGCCCCGGTTGGCATCCCACCTTTCTTCTTCAACAACTATCGGTTAGTATCGGTTGATCCTAAGTTTTTGCTTCTTCACATGATGTTTGCTATTCTTAGATGTCATTTTTTTGCTTTGCTTGCTGTTTGAATAGAATAACAAGATCTGAAATTATTAAATGTTAGAGAGTCTTCGCATTGTTGCATAATTATTCAACTACTCATTGATCTTCACTTATATCTTTCGGAGTAGTTTGTCATTTGCTCTAGAGCTTCACTTATATCTTTTAGAGCATGGTGGTAGCTTTATTTTGAAGAAATAGATGACTCTCATGCTTCACTTATATTATTTTGAGAGTCTTAAATAGCATGGTAATTTGCTTAAAATCCTAATATGCTAGGTATTCAAGAATAGTAAAATTCTCTTATGAGTGTGTTGAATACTATGAGAAGTTTGATACTTGATAATTGTTTTGAGATATGGAGATGGTGATATTAGAGTCATGCTAGTTGAGTAGTTGTGAATTTGAGAGATACTTGTGTTGAAGTTTGTGGTTCCCGTAGCATGCACGTATGGTGAACCGTTATGTAACGAAGTCGGAGCATGAGGTGTTTATTGATTGTCTTCCTTATGAGTGGCGGTCGGGGACGAGCGATGGTCTTTTCCTACCAATCTATCCCCCTAGGAGCATGCGCGTAGTACTTTGTTTTGATAACTAATAGGTTTTTGCAATAAGTATGTGAGTTCTTTATGACTAATGTTGAGTCCATGGATTATACGCACTCTCACCCTTCCACCTTTGCTAGCCTCTCTAGTACCGCGCAACTTTCGCCGGTACCATAAACCCACCATATACCTTCCTCAAAACAGCCACCATACCTACCTATTATGGCATTTCCATAGCCATTTCGAGATATATTGCCATGCAACTTTCCACCGTTCTGTTTATTATGACACACTCCATCATTGCCATATTGCTTAGCATGATCATGTAGTTGACATAGTATTTGTGGCAAAGCCACTGTTCATAATTCTTTCATACTTGTCACTCTTGATTCATTGCATATCCCGGTACACCACCGGAGGCATTCATATAGAGTCATACTTCGTTCTAGCATCGAATTGTATCATGAGTTGTAAATAAATAGAAGTGTGATGATCATCATTCAATAGAGCATTGTCCCCCAAAAAAGGGCCAAATAAAAAAAGGCCAAATAAAAAAGAAAGGCCAAATAAAAAAAGAAAGGCCAAATAAATAAGTAAAAAGGGGCAATGCTACTATCCTTTTTTCCACACTTGTGCTTCAAAGTAGCACCATGTTCTTCATATAGAGAGTCTCATATGTTGTCACTTTCATATACTAGTGGGAATTTTACATTATAGAACTTGGCTTGTATATTCAAATGATGGGATTCCTCAAAAATGCCCTAGGTCTTCATGAGCAAGCGAGTTGGATGCACACCCACTAGTTTCTTTTGTTGAGCTTTCATAAATTTATAGCTCTAGTGCATCCGTTGCATGGCAATCACTACTCACTCACATTGATATCTATTGATGGGCATCTCCATAGCCCATTGGTACGCCTAGTTGATGTGAGACTATCTTCTCCCATTTTGTCTTCTCCACAAACCACCATTCTATTCCACCTATAGTGCTATGTCCATGGCTCACGCTCATGTATTGCGTGAAGATTGAAAAAGTTTGAGAACATAAAAAGGATGAAACAATTGCTTGGCTTGTCATTAGGGTTGTGCATGATTTAAATACTTTGTGTGGTGAAGATGGAGCATAGCCAGACTATATGATTTTGTAGGGATAACTTTCTTTGGTGATGTTATTTTGAGAAGACATGATTGCTTAGTTAGTATGCTTGAAGTATTATTATTTCTATGTCAATATGAACTTTTATCTTGAATCTTATGGATCTGAATATTCATGCCACAATTAAGAAGAATTACATTGAAATTATGCCAACTAGCATTCCACATCAAAAATTATCTTTTTATCATTTACCTACTCGAGGATGAGCAGGAATTAAGCTTGGGGATGCTTGATACGTCTCCAACGTATCTATAATTTTTGATTGCTCCATGCTATATTATCTACTGCTTTGGGCAATATTGGGCTTTATTATCCACTTTTATATTACTTTTGGGACTAACCTATTAACCGGAGGCCCAGCCCAGATTTGCTTTTTTATGCCTATCTCAGTATTTTGAAGAAAAGGAATATCAGACGGAGTCGAAACGGAACGAAATCAACTGGAGAAGTTATTTTTGGAAGGAAACACACCTGATGAACTTGGACCCCACGTCAGGGGAGACATGAGGTGCTCACGAGGGTGGGGGCGCCCCCCCCCCCCTAGGGCGCGCCCCGTGTCTCATGGGACCACCGTGGCTCCTCCGACGTCCTCCTGCACCCATATATACCCACGTGACCTAAAACTTCTAGAACGCAACATAGATCAGGAGTTCCGCCGCCAGAAGCCTCCGTAGCCACCAAAAACCAATCTACACCCGTTCTGGTACCCTGCCGGAGGGGGCAATCCCTCTCCGGTGGCCATCTTCATCATCCCGGTGCTCTCCATGATGAGGAGGTAGTAGTTCTCCCTCGGGGCTGAGGGTATGTACAAGTAGCTATGTGTTTGATCTCTCTCTCTCTCTCCTGTTCTTGAGATGATACGATCTTGATGTATCGCGAGCTTTGCTATTATAGTTGGATCTTATGTTTCTCCTCCCCCTCTTCTCTCTTGTAATGAATTGAGTTTCCCCTTTGAAGTAATCTTATCGGATTGAGTCTTTAAAGATTTGAGAACACTTGATGTATGTCTTGCCGTGGATATCTGTGGTGACAATGGGATACCGCGTGCCACTTGATGTATGTTAAGGTGACCAACTTGCGGGTTCATGAACCTATGCATAGGGGTTGGCACACGTTTTCGTCGTGATTCTCCGATTGATCTTTGGGGCACTCTTTGAGGTTCTATGTGTTGGTTGAATAGATGAATCTGAGATTGTGTGATGCATATCGTATAATCATGTTTACGGATACTTGAGGTGACATTGGAGTATCTAGGTGACATTAGGGTTTTGGTTGATTTGTATCTTAAGGTGTTATTCTAGTACGAACTCTAGGGCTGTTTGTGACACTTATAGGAATAGCCCAACGGATTGATTGGAAAGAATAACTTTGAGGTGGTTTCGTACCCTACCATAATCTCTTCGTTTGTTCTCCGCTATTAGTGACTTTGGAGTGACTCTTTGTTGCATGTTGAGGGATAGTTATGTGATCCAATTATGTTAGTATTGTTGAGGGAACTTACACTAGCGAAAGTATGAACCCTAGGCCTTGTTTTAATGCATTGCAATACCATTTATGCTCACTTTTATCACTTGCTACCTTGCTGTTTTTATAATTTCAGATTACAAATACTATTATCTACCATCCATATACCACTTGTATCACCATCTCTTCGCCGAACTAGTGCACCTATACAATTTACCATTGTATTGGGTGTGTTGGGGACACAAGAGACTCTTTGTTATTTGGTTGCAGGGTTGCTTGAGAGAGACCATCTTCATCCTACGCCTCCTATGGATTGATAAACCTTAGGTCATCCACTTGAGGGAAATTTGCTACTGTCCTACAAACCTCTGCACTCGGAGGCCCAACAACGTCTACAAGAAGAAGGTTGTGTAGTAGACATCATGCATCCTTGCATGTCTCTCACCGCCAGCTCAAGCAATGGGCTCGAGAGATCAATGTCGTGGAACCAGCGCCAGAGGCCAGGAAGCCGCTCAAATGGTCCCGCACGCCCATCATCTTTGACGAGGAGGATCACCCTGGCCGCACCACTGTGGTAGGATGTTTTCCATTGTTGGTCTCCCCAACAATTCGCAACCTCAAGGTCACAAAGATGCTAGTGGATGGCGGGGCCGGGTTGAATCTGATTTCTCCAGTAGTCATCAGCAAGCTTCAGATAGGAGAAGAAGAACTAGAGGTTACTGGCATGTTTCAAGGAGTTAATCTCGGCAGGAGCCATCCTAAAGGGAAGATTACGTTGTCGGTGACGTTTGGGTGAGAACTGAATTATTGGACTGAGAAGATTGTGTTTGATGTGGTTGATCTCCCCCTGCTATACAATGGGATTCTTGGACGTCCGGCCCTGGACAAGTTCATGGCAGCATCCCATAATACTTACAACACCTTGAAGATGCTCGGGCCACTGGGAGTCATCACTATCCCATCGGATGAGAAGGATGCAATTATTTGTGTGGACAAGATGTACCAGGATGCAGTCGCGGCAGAGGCAGCGACAGTGATAGCTCCCGCCAAGGAAAGCAAAGGAAAGAAGAGGGATTGTAGGACCTCCGGCAAGGAGTCCGTGGAGCGTGCCCCCTCCGAGTGCACGACACCCATTGACGACGTGTCGGAGTGTTCCAACAACAAGAGATTCAAGGTTGCTGCACCCCATGTGAAGAAGGTCTCGGCAGGGCTGGCTGGCGTTGATGGTACTTTCACTATCAGCGCCGCCATCGATGACAAATAGGAAAGCATGCTCGTTGCCTTCTTGCGGGCGAATATCGATGTGTTTGCCAGGCAACCTTCTAATATCCCCGGTGTTCCCAGGGAGGAAATCGAGCACCACCTTGCTGTCTGCCCACATGCCCGACCTATCAAGCAGAAAGTCTGGAAGCAGGCCTTGGAGAGGCAGCAGTTCATTGCCGAAGAGATCAAGAAACTGGGGGCAGCTGGTTTGGTCAGAGGAGTACTGGATGCTACATGGTTAGCAATTCCAGTGGTAGTACGGAAGGCTAATGGGAAGTGGAGGCTTTGCATTGATTTCACATATCTCAACAAGGCTTGCCCGAAGGACCCTTTTCCCTTACCTCACATCGACCAGATTGTGGATTCCACTTCAGGTTGTGATTTGCTCTCCTTTCTGGATGCATACTCCGGATATCACCAGATCTTCATGTCCAAAGAAGATGAAGAGAATACGTCATTCATCACTCCATGTGGTATGTACTGCTTCGTCCGCATGCCATTCGGATTAAAGAGTGTCGGGTCCACTTTTGCAACGGCAGTCTAATGTCTACTACGCAACCTTCTTCTTGTAGACGTTGTTGGGCCTCCAACTGCAGAGGTTTGTAGGACAATACCAAATTTCCCTCAAGTGGATGACCTAAGGTTTATCAATCCGTGGGAGGCGTAGGTTGAAGATGGTCTCTCTCAAAAAACCCTCCAACCGAATAACAAAGAGTCTCTTTTGTCCCCAACATACCCAATACAATGATAAATTGTATAGGTGCACTAGTTCGGCGAAGAGATGGTGATACAAGTGCAATATGGAGGGTAGATATAGGTTTTTGTAATCTGAAATTATAAAAACAGCAAGGTAATAAGTAATAAAAGTGAGTGTAAAGGGCATTGCAATGCTAGGAAACAAGGTCTAGGGTTCATACTTTCACTAGTGCAAGTTCTCTCAACAATAATAACATAATTGGATCATATAACTATCCCTCAACATGCAACAAAGAGTCACTCCAAGTTCAATAATAGAGGAGAACAAACGAAGAGATTATGGTAGGGTACGAAACCACCTCAAAGTTATCCTTTCTGATCGATCTATTCAAAGTCCATAGTAAAATAACATGAAGCTATTCTTTCCGTTCGATCTATCATAGAGTTCATACTAGAATAACACCTTAAGACACAAATCAACCAAAACCCTAATGTCACCTAGACACTCCAATGTCACCTCAAGTATCCGTGGGTATGATTATACGATATGCATCACACAATCTCAGATTCATCTATTCAACCAACACAAAATACTTCAAAGGGTGCCCCAAAGTTTCTACCGGAGAGTCAAGACGAAAACGTGTGCCAACCCCTATTCATAAGTTCACGAGGTCACGGAACTCGCAAGTTGATCACCAAAACATACATCAAGTGGATCACGTGATATCCCATTGTCACCACAGATACACACGTGCAAGTCATACATCAAGTGTTCTCAAATCCTTAAAGACTCAATCCGATAAGATAACTTCAAAGGGAAAACTCAATCCATTACAAGAGAGTAGAGGGGGAGAAACATCATAAGATCCAATTATAATAGCAAAGCTCATGATACATCAAGATCGTGCCGAATCAAGAACACGAGAGAGAGAGAGAGTTCAAACACATAGCTACTGGTACATACCCTCAGCCCCGAGGGAGAAATACTCCCTCCTCATCATGGAGAGCGCCGGGGTGATGAAGATGGCCATCGGAGAGTGATTCCCCCCTCTGGCAGGGTGCTGGAACGGGTCTAGATTGGTTTTCGGTGGCTACAGAGGCTTCTGGCGGCAGAACTCCCGATCTATTCTGCTCTCTGATGTTTTTAGGGTATATGGACATATATAGGCGAAAGAAGTCGGTGAGGGGAGCCATGAGGGGCCCATGAGGGTGGGGGCTCGCCAGGGGGGTAGGGCGTGCCTCCCTGCCTCGTGGCTTCCTCAAAGCTTCCCTGACGTCTACTCTAAGTCTCTTGGATTGCTTCCGTTCCAAAAATAACTCTCCCAAAGGTTTCATTACGTTTGATATTCCTTTTGTTTGAAACACTGAAATAGGCAAGAAAACAGCAATTTGGATTGGGCGTCCGGTTAATAGGTTAGTCCCAAAAATAATATAAAAGTGTTTAGTAAAGCCCATAAACATCCAAAATAGATAATATAATAGCATGAATACTTAATACATTATAGATACGTTGTAGACGTATTAGCATCCCCAAGCTTAATTCCTACTCGTCCTCGAGTAGGTAAATGATAAAAGAGATAATTTATGAAGTGTGAATGCTAGCAGGTGCACAAGTTTGATCAATGATAATTTCAGTCACCTTTTCTACCATCATCATATGTCATAACAGTAGCTCCTCTCACAAAACTTTTCATGATCAAGTAACAAACTATTCACATGTTAAAGTATAGATCATAAACTTTCTTGAAAACTAACAAACCGTGTTATTAGTCATCAAACAATTACAATTCATCTTATTTTCAGGAAGAGTCTATGTCAGAGCTTTGATTCAGAAAACTTCGCATACTCAACTATCATTTAGTCTTTCACAATTGCTAACACTAACGCGATATTTATGGGTTCAAAGTTTTAATCAGACACAAAAAAAAATAGGGGCTTATATATTTGCCTCCCAACCTTTTACCTCAAGGGTAATGTCAACAATAATAGTTCATGAGCCTTACATCCAATTGGATATATAAATATATATATATGCTTGCCAAAGGATAAATTTAAAAAGGAAAGGTGAAGATCACCATGACTCTTACATAAGGTATAAGACAAGAATAAAAGATAGGCCCTTCGCAGAGGGAAGCAGAGGTTGTCATGTGCTTTTATAGTTGGATGCACAAAATCTTAATGTGAAAGAACATCACTTTATATTGCCACTTGTGATAGGGACCTTTATTATGCAGTATGTCGCTTTTATTGCTTCCACATCACAAAATCGTATAAAGCTTATTTTCTCCACACTAATAGATCATACATATTTAGAGAGCAATTTTTATTGCATGCACCGATGACAACTTACTTGAAGGATCTTACTCAATCCATAGGTAGGTATGGTGGACTCTCATGGCAATACTGGTTTAAGGGATGTTTGGAAGCACAAGTAGTATCTCTTCTTGGTGCAAAGAATTTGGCTAGCATGAGGGGGGAAGGCAAGCTCAGCAT
The DNA here is from genome assembly GCF_018294505.1 of Triticum aestivum. Classification (NCBI taxonomy): domain Eukaryota; kingdom Viridiplantae; phylum Streptophyta; class Magnoliopsida; order Poales; family Poaceae; genus Triticum; species Triticum aestivum. The sequence goes on along the minus strand of NC_057800.1, from coordinate 228,097,374 downwards.
GTTGAATGATACATGACAATATACTTTATTTTAGATATAAGAAAACATAACCCATTACATTGTCTTCCTTGTCCAACATCAACCTTTTAACATGTCGTATTTTAATGAGTGCTCACTTACAAAAGATGTCCAAGATAGTATATTTATATGTGAAATATCTCTTCCCTCAATATTCTTTCATGAATTGTTCAAGGGACCAATACAATGTTTGCTAACCTTCAATAAATTTACCACATGTACTTCTTATATGTGAAGTCATTACTCCCCATGGGATAAGCATATGAAACATATATAATTTCAGATTTATTATATTCAATTCATTCAACCATTTACTCATAGGATATGTGTGAAGCACGTGAATGAATAACAAACTACTCCGAAAGATATAAGTGAAGATCAATGAGTAGTTAAATAATTATTTAGCTATGTGAAGACTCTCCCATTTAATAATTTCAGATCTTGATACTTTATTCAGACAGCAAGCAAAACAAAATAAAATGACATCTAAGAATAGCAAACATCATGTGAAGAAGCAAAAACTTAGGATCAACCGATACTAACCGATAGTTGTTGAAGAAGAAAGGTGGGATGCCAACCGGGGCATCCCCAAGCTTAGACGCTTGAGACTTCTTGAAATATTATCTTGGGATGCCTTGGGCATCCCCAAGCTTGAGCTTTTGTGTCTCCTTAATTCCTCTCATATCACGCTCTCCCTAAATCTCAAAAGCTTCATCCACACAAAACTCAATAAGGACTCGTGATATAAGTTAGTATAAACCAATGCAAAAACGTTATCATACTCTTCTGTAGCAAATCACTAAAATTATTAATCAACATTTCATACTAAATGCCTCCGCATATTTAATAGTCCTATCCTCAAATAGAATCATTAAACAAGCAAACATATGCAAACAATGCAAACATAACAGCAATCTGCCTAAACAGGACAGTCTGTGAAGAATGCAGCAAGATCCATACTTCCCTAGCTCCAAAAATTATGAAAGAAAATTCCCACTGTATTAAATTTATCATATCTTATTATGCAAAAGGTTTCAACATTTTATCACATTCTTAATTTTCTAGGGAATTTTTGCAACAGTGGTAAACTTTCTGTTCAAACAGCAACATGTAGACTTGTAAAATAGCCATAGTAAAGGCCATCAATGCCACTTTTATTGAAATAAAAACTGCAAAAAATTGTTCTAAATAACATAAAGCAAATCCTAACAAAATAAATTGACGCTCCAAGCAAAACACATATCATGTGGTGAATAAAAATATAGCTCCAAGTAAAGTTACCGATGAATGAAGACGAAAGAGGGGATGCCTTCCGGGGCATCCCCAAGCTTAGGCTCTTGGTTGTACTTGAATATTACCTTGGGGTGCCTTGGGCATCTCCAAACTTAGGCTCTTGCCACTCCTTATTCCATAGTCCATCAAATCTTTACCCAAAACTTGAAAACTTCAAAACACAAACCTTAACAGAAAACTCGTGAGCTCCGTTAGTAAAAGAAAACAAACCACCACTTCAAGGTACTGTAATGAACTCATTCTTTATTTATATTGGTGTTAAACCTAATGTATTCCAACTTTTCTATGGTTTGTAAACTCTATTACTAGCCATAGATTCATCAAAATAAGCAAACAACACACGAAAAACAGAATCTGTCAAAAACAGAACAGTCTGTAGTTATCTGTAGGTTTCGAATACTTATGGAACCCCAAAAATTCTAAAATAAATTTCTGGACATGAGTAATTTATCTATTAACCATATTCAAAAAGAATTAACTAAATAGCACTCTCCATTAAAAATGGCAGCAAATCTCGTGAGCGCTAAAGTTTCTGTTTTTTACAGCAGGATCGCAAAGACTTTCCCCAAGTCTTCCCAAAGGTTCTACTTGGCACAAACACTAATTAAAAGCATAAAACCACATCTAAAAAGAGGCTAGATGAATTATTTATTACTAAAAAGGAACAAAAAAATTGGGTTGCCTCCCAACAAGCGCTATCGTTTAACACCCCTAGCTAGGCATGATGATTTCAATGATGCTCACATAAAAGATAAGAATTGAAACATAAAGAGAGCATTATGAAGAATATGACTAGCACATTTAAGTCTAACCCACTTCCTATGCATAGAGATTTTGTGAGCAAACAATTTATGGGAACAATAATCAACTAGCATCGGAAAGCAAAACAAGCATAACTTCAAAATTTTCAACATGTAGAGAGGAAACTTGATATTATTGCAATTCCTACAACCATATATTCCTCCCTCATAATAATTTTCAGTAGCATCATGAATGAATTAAACAATATAACTATCACAAAAAGAATTCTTTTCATGATCCCCAAGCATATAAATTTTATTACTCTTCACATAAGCGAATTTCTTCTCATGAATAATAGTGGGAGCAAACTCAACAAAATAATTACCATGTGAGGCATAATCCAATTAAAAACTAAAATCATGATGACAAGTTTCATGGTTATAATTATTCTCAATAGCATACAAGTCATCACAATAATAATCATAGATAGCAACTTTGTTCTCATAATTAATTGGAACCTCTTCCGAAATAGTGGAATCATTACTAAATAAAGTCATGTCCTCTCCAAATCCACTTTCATCAATATAATCATCATAAATAGGAGGCAAGCTATCATCATAATGAATTTTCTCATCAAAACTTGGGAGAGAAAAAATATCATCTTCATCAAACATAGCTTCCCCAAGCTTGTGGATTTGCATATCATTAGCATCATGGATATTCAAGGAATTCATACTAATAACATTGCAATCATGCTCATTAAGGTTTAGTGCCAAACATTTTAATGCATTCTTCTTCTGACACTTTGGCACAATTATCAGAATCCTTATTTTCATGAAAGACATTAAAAAGATGAAGCGTATGAGGTAACATTAATTCCATTTTTTGTAGTTTTCTTTTATAAACTAAACTAGTGATAAAACATAAACTAAAAGATTCAGTTGCAAGATCTAAAGATATACCATCAAGCGCTAACCTCCCCGGCAACGGCGCCAGAAAAGAGCTTGATGTCTACTACGTAACCTTCTTCTTCTAGACATTGTTGGGCCTCCAAGTGCAGAGGTTTGTAGGACAGTAGAAAATTTCCCTCAAGTGGATGACCTAAGGTTTATCAATCTGTGGGAGGCGTAGGTTGAAGATGGTCTCTCTCAAACAGCCCTGCAACCAAATAACAAAGAGTCTCTTGCGTCCCCAACACACCCAATACAATGGTAAATTGTATAGGTGCACTAGTTCGGTGAAGAGATGGTGATACAAGTGCAATATGGAGGGTAGATATAGGTTTTTGTAATCTGAAATTATAAAAACAGCAAGGTAACAAGTAATAAAGTGAGCGTAAATGGTATTTCAATGCTAGGAAACAAGGCCTAGGGTTCATACTTTCACTAGTGCAAGTTCTCTCAACAATAATAACATAATTGGATCATATAACTATCCCTCAACATGCAACAAAGAGTCACTCCAAAGTCACTAATTGCGGAGAACAAACGAAGAGATTATGGTAGGGTACGAAACCACCTCAAAGTTATCCTTTCTGATCGATCTATTCAAGACTCCGTAGTAAAATAACATGAAGCTATTCTTTCCGTTCGATCTATCATAGAGTTCGTAATAGAATAACACCTTTAGACACAAATCAACCAAAACCATATTGTCACCTCAAGTATCCGTGGGTATGATTATACGATATGCATCACACAACCTCAGATTCATCTATTCAACCAACACAAAGTACTTCAAAGGGTGCCCCAAAGTTTCTACCGGAGAGTCAAGACGAAAATGTGTGCCAACCCCTATGCATAAGTTCACGAGGTCACGGAACTCGCAAGTTGATCACCAAAACATATATCAAGTGGATCACGTGATATCCCATTGTCACCAGAGATACGCACGTGCAAGATATACATCAAGTGTTCTCAAATCCTTAAAGACTCAATCCGATAAGATAACTTCCAAGGGAAAACTCAATCCATTACAAGAGAGTAGAGGGGGAGAAACATCATAAGATCCAACTATAATAGCAAAGCTCGCGATACATCAAGATCGTGCCGAATCAAGAACACGAGAGAGAGAAAGAGTTCAAACACATAGCTACTGGTACATACTCTCAACCTCGAGGGAGAACTACTCCGTCCTCGTCATGGAGAGCTCCGGATTATGAAGATGGCCACCGGAGAGGGATTCCCCCCTCCGGCAGGGTGCCAGAACGGGTCTAGATTGGTTTTTGGTGGCTACAGAGGCTTCTGGCGGCAGAACTCCCGATTTATTCTGTTCTTTGATGTTTTTAGGGTATATGGACATATATAGGCGAAAGAAGTCGGTCAGGGGAGCCACGAGGGGCCCATGAGAGTGGGGACGCGCCCAGGGGGTAGGGCGCGCCTCCCTGCCTCGTGGCTTCCTCGAAGCTTCCCTGACGTCTACTCCAAGTCTCCTGGATTGCTTCCGTTCCAAAGATAACTCTCCCGAAGGTTTCATTCCATTTGGACCCCGTTTGATATTCCTTTTCTTCGAAACACTGAAATAGGCAAGAAAACAACAATTTGGGTTGGGCCTCCGGTTAATAGGTTAGTCCCAAAAATAATATAAAAGTGTTTAGTAAAGCCCATAAACATCCAAAACAGATAATATAATAGCATGAATAATTCATAAATTATAGATACGTTGGAGACGTATCACAATCCAGATTGGTTTTGAGTCACAGTTACACAGAAATATAGAAGCCTATATGGATGATATCGTGGTCAAAACCAAGGATAAGGCCACCCTTATCCAGGATTTGGAGGAGACATTTGCTAATCTGTGCAAGATCAATTTGAAGCTTAATCTGGAGAAGTGTGTGTTTGGTGTTCCCTTTGGCAAGCTACTTGGTTTCTTCGTGTCCTATCGGGGGATCGAAGCTAACCCCGACAAGATCAGAGCCATCGAGCAGATCCAAGTGCCAAGGATAGTTAAGGATTTGAGGCGCTTAACGGGGTGCGTGGCCGCGCTAAGTAGGTTCATCTTCAAGTCTGCCGAGCATGCCCTGTCGTTCTTTAAAATTTTGAAGAAGGCAGGGCCTATGAAGTGGACCCCAGAAGCAGATGCAACTCTATGGGAGTTGAAGGATTACCTATCATCTATGCCTACCTTGGTTGCGCCCAAACCTCAAGAACCATTGTTGCTATACTTGGCGGCAACCAACCAAGTGGTTAGTGCGGCCTTGGTAGTGCAGCGAAAAGTGGATGAGGCAGAAAATGAGCAGAAAATAGCAGAGTCGGATAAGGATCAGGTCAGCAATGGGCACGGCAACGAGAACAACCCCAAGGACGCGGCAAGGAAGAAAGTGGTGCAACGCCCAATGTACTTTGTCAGCTCCTTGTTACACGGGCTAGATTGAGGTACTCTGGTGTGCAAAAGTTGATCTTTGGTCTTATTATGACCTTAAGGAAACTGTGCCACTACTTCCAAGCCCACGAGATCACGGTTGTCACTCGTTTTCTGCTTCAAAGGATACTCCGAAACCCTGAGGCTACTGGCAGAATAGTGGAGTGGGATTTGGAGTTATCCAGCTTTGGTTTGAAGTTTGAGAGCAAATCAACTATTCGGAGCAGAGCACTGACAGTGTTTATTGCAGAATGGATGCCAACCCCTGATGAGGAAATGACAGAGACAGCTATCCCGGCAAGGAACCACCCCAAAATGGATTATGTATTTTGATGGTGCTTTTTCCCTACAAGGTGCAGGGGCTGGCGTGCTTCTTGTTGCCCCCTCCGGGGAGCACTTGAAGTACATCGTCCAAATGCATTTTGCACGGGAAGAAACCACCAACAATACAACTGAGTATGAAGGGCTCCTTGTCGGGCTCAGGATTGCAGCAAAATTGGGAATTAAGAAGCTAATCATTCGAGGAGATTCACAGCTTGTGGTGAGACAAGTCAACAAGGATTATCAAAGTCCATTGATGGAGGCATACGTCGAGGAAGTGAGGAGATTGGAGGAGCACTTTGACGGGTTGCAAACAGAGCATGTACCTTGTGCGGAAAACAGCATAGCTGATCACCTATCAAAGTGTGATGCGTCGAAGCTTCCTATGGAACCAAGAACTTTTGTTCTCCGTCTTTCTCAGCCCTCCGTATCACCAGTAACAATGGCCCGGAAAAGGAGAAAGTTGGACTATGGTAAGCATCTCCCAGTCGAGTCATCCGCTTCCGGCAGAGACCCTATCGGAAACAACTCCTCACAGCCTGCCGGACCACCCCCTCCAGCCGAGCCCATGGAACCTGCGAACGAGGCTGGTGCTCCCGCAGCAGAGGAGGTGCCACTAGTCCTTGTTGCTGAGCCCCAGGCTCCAACTTGGGCAAGGCACATTGTCCACTTCCTCCAGACCGGAGAACTCCCCGGCGACCAAGATGAAGCTACAAAAGTAGCCCGGAGGGCCAGTATGTATCAGTTTGTTGATGACACTCTATACAGAAGGAGGCCCAACGGTCTGAAATTGAAGTGTGTTTGCTGGGAGGATGGAAATGAACTGCTGGTTGAGATTCACGTAGGAATGTGCGGCTCCCACATTGGATCAAGGGCATTAGTTGGGAAAGCATTCTGGCAAGGATTCTATTGGCCCACAGCCCTCCAAGATGCAGTTGAGTTAGTCACGAAATGTGAAGCTTGCCAGTTCCATTCCAAGAAAATACACCTGCCTGCCCAAGCCCTTCAGACAATCCATCTATCCTGGCCATTTTCTATCTGAGGGCTTGATATTCTCGGCCCCTTCCCCCGAGCAACCGGGGGCTTCGTTTCCATCGACAAGTTTACAAAGTGGCCGGAAGTGACTGCCATGAGAAAGGTGACTGCTCAGTCAGCTATCAAGTTCTTGAAAGAATTGGTGTGCCGTTTTGAAGTTCCGGCAAGGATCATCACCGACAACGGCACCCAGTTCACGAGCCACCGCTTCATGCAATATGTTTGTACCCTCGGATGCAAGGTCTCACGCGCCTCTGTGGCACACCCCCGGAGCAATGGACAAGATGAGAGGGCGAACACCGAAGTGCTACGTGGACTCAAGACAAGAACTTTTGATACGCTACAAAAGCACGGCGGGTGGTGGATCGAGGAGCTGCCGGTAATTCTCTGGTCCTTCAAAATGACACCTAACCGAGCTACCGGGCAGACTCCCTTCTCCCTGGTCTACGGGGCAGAAGCAGTTATTCCCATGAAACTCATTTACGAGTCCCGTCGAGTGCTTGCCTATGATGAAGTAGCACAAGATCAGCACCGGTGTGACGACGCTGTGCTACTTGAGGAGAACCATCTCCGGGCTGCTACACGTGCTGCATGCTACCAGCAAGCCCTCTGTCGCTATCACAGCTGCAGGGTTCGTGCCCGGTGTTTTGAGAAAGGTGACCTTGTCCTTAGGCGCGTTCAATCCGCCAATGGTACAAACAAGTTGTCACCGAAGTGGGAAGGCCCTTACTGGGTAGTACGAGTCACTAGACCTGGCGCAGACCATCTGGAGACCGAAGATGGCACTCAGTTGCAAAACTCATGGAATATTGAGCATCTCCGCAAGCACTACCTGTAAGGCGCGGCTGTCGGGCCCTGCCCGGCAGCCACCCTTTTGTACAGGCCTTGCCTCAGCTTCATGTAACCCCTTGTACGTAGCCGGGGCAATGGCCTCGTGTAAGAGAAAATAAAGAAGCGCTATAGGGGGCCCCCAACTAAGATTGCATGCATGCATGAGCACAGCAAGATCGCTGCATAAGCATTTCATGAGCATTTGCATATGCATATAGGTAGGATCGCACCCTGCATTCATTCTCATCTACGTGAAGTTGCAGGTTCCTGCCATGAACTTGGCTTCGTCAAGGAGTTGAGAAGATGCCCCGGCACTACAATCCCCGGCAATCCAAACAGATAAGTTCTACCTCTTGTCCATTAGTGTTGTGTAAGCTATAACTTGTGCATAGAGAAACCTCGCCGCTCTCTTGAAACTAAGGTGCTCCCATCTTTGGCTCGAATGTCGCTTCGGCCTAGATGGTCGTAGTGACCTTTTTCTAAAATAAGTTGGCAGGGGGATGGCCCCTCTATCTGTTCCCCGGCAGACAAAGAGGGTGCCGGCAGGATAGCTTGCCGGGAAAAACTCATTTATTTATAGTAAAGAGGCATTCCTCCTCTGCATGGACATATACATGCTCGGGTTCCCAGCAAGGCTTATCTTTTTCGTTAAGATGCAAACACAAGTACAAGCATTATAGAACACAAAGATGGACTCAAGGGATTACATTATTTGAGTTAAAATTTGGCGATTGCCTACAGATTTAAGATTAAAAAAAGATAAGTGCCCCATAACCCCTCTTTTCCTTTCTCTGCTCCTCCCCAGGATATTGAGACAAGTGGGAGATAAGAATAAAAGGAGCGCTTAGAGGAGGAGGGTTGCTCCGGCCATCAACAGGCGGCCATCGTCCTCCTCCGCCAATTCAAGACGGTCGGGCCCTCACCATGATGCCCTCCCATGCCACGCGCCTCCGTTACCTACCCCGCACAATGCATGCAGCATACGTGGCCAAGGATAAGGGCGCGTTGTGGGAAGAGTAAATTGGCAGTTTCTACCTCATGCGTTAAAGTTATTCATGGGCCATCACTAGAGCGGCCCCACAACTATTGGCTTTACACCACGCGCGGGGAAACCGGAAACTGGCCCGGAATCAAGGCTGGTGAAGAAGCAATGAAGACCTCAAGGGGCCGACCCCTTTAGCAACCCTGCCTGTGCACTTATTAGGCCCTACCCCGACGTCACTCGGCAGCATGTTCGCGGCAGGCCCGGGGGCTTCTGTTGGTGCAACAAACCCTGGGTCTGTTGCCTAGACTGTGCACAGGCACAAGAGCAACGTCGATATGCTAACCCAAGCTAGGATACAACAAACCAAGAGATTCTAAGAACCAGCATGCAGCTCATAGAGACTAAGCCCAAGCCAGAGAAGCAAGATATCGCCAAGAGAAGGGCCTCCCTTGCCCGTCAAGGGGCAAGGCCACCCCCAAAAGCAGATGACCAAGACACCCTGGCAGGGCCCTGCCGGGACTCATGGAGGAAAAACTACCTCACCAACCACTCCAGCATGACCCACATCATTGATCAATGCGGTGTCAAGCCGCAAGATGATTGAGTGGCAGCCATTCGCCACATGGTAGCCATTTCCTACAGAAGAAACCCATAGATGACACCCGTCCTACGACGTGTCAAGAGAAGAGGCGCGGGGCTGACAAGATAGCCCGACAAGCCTTGCCGGGCAACCAGTGATGTGACACTAAGTGATGCATTTAATGCCCCCTATCAGCCCGTAGAGTTAGGTATGATAGCACTGTTTGCTATCATATCCGTACATAATGACTACTTTGCCATTGTGGTGACCCCTTGATCTATAAAAGGAGGCCCATGGCAACCGTATAAAGGGTTGGAAAGTCGATGAACCCACATCCCCATATGCACATAGACGCTACTGCCCTAAGGCAACCCCTGCCGGGCAAGTGTATTATGCTTCACCACCTCCATTCCACCATCAATCCACCAAAGTAGGAGTAGGGTTTTACGCCTCGCGGTGGCCCAAACCTGGGTAAATTGCGTGTATGCTCTCTGCCATGCTATCGTATGCTGGTCTGCTCTTTGTGCAACACAACATCCCCCTGCCGAACCAGCAAGGGGCCTCCCAGTCCCATAGGTGGTCGCGGATATCCCGCGACAGTTGTGGGTGGTGATCGTCATACTTCTTACCACCAATGTCTTATTTTGATTCGGCGGTATTGTGGGATGAAGCGGCCCAGACCATCCTTACATGTCCATGCACATGAGACCGGTTCCATCGACAGACATGCAACTAGTTTTTCATAAAGGTGGCTGGCGGGTGTCTGTTTCTCCTACTTTAGTTGAATCGAATTTGACTGCGGTCGGTCCCTGTTGAAGGTTAAAACAGCAAACTTGATAAATCACCATTGTGTTTTTGATGCGTAGGTAAGAACGGTTCTTGCTAGAAGCCCGTAGCAGCCATGTAAAACTTGCAATAACAAAGTAGAGGACGTCTAACTTGTTTTTGCAGGGCATGTTGTGATGTGATATCACTACAAAAAATACACTTTCGTGATGATACGTGTTTGTCATAGTAGGTCACGTTTTCTGTCATGCATGTACATCCATGACAAATTTATGACAGAATCAAGATAGTCATACTTGTGCTGTCGTAGAAATGTTCCATGACATTACCAAAATTATCATCACGGAAGTGTCCACTTCCATGACGATAAATCGCGTGTCACAGAAGTGCTTTCGTCAAGGGTGACCGACATGTGGCATCCACTGTAACGGGACGCCGTTAAGCTATCGGGTCCGATTTTGGATCCGATAACCCATTAGCAGCCCCGACCAATGGGGATTTTCCACGTGTAAAAACATCATTGGCTGGAGGAAACACGTGTCGGCTCACCGTTGGGACAGATGTCATCCACTCATTGGACCCAAAGAGCCTATGATACGTCGACACGTGGCACGGCCCAACAAAGGCCCATTCCTGTGAAAAGGCCGGCCCATTTGACTTGGTCAAAAGTTGGTGGGCCAGCCCACGGCAAGCCTGTTAACGGCCTATTCGCATATAGCCCATTTACAGCCCGCTAACCCAGGGCTCATTTATGGCCTATCCGAATTAGGCCCAGTAACGTCATCTGGGCCGTCCAATATAATTCCAGCCTATTTTAACTTCCGGCCCATGTATGGCCCATGACGTCTTTCGGCCCGTATGATGCCCTTATTACTCTCGGCCCATTAACAACCTGTGGTAAACTGGCCCATAATGAACAGTGTATCACTTTATACCCATTAACGGCACGTGGTGAAATTGGCCTGTAATGAACAGTGTATCACTTTATACCCATTAGCGGCCCATTATTCCGTTGGGCCGTTTCCAGCCCATGTTATCTTTCGGCCTTCTCGAGGCCCATTTATTCTTGGGCTCATTTCCACATTCGTTTACTTATGGCCTGTTACTGTCATTTTCTGCTTGTGGGCTAAAATCAGCCCGTGGTTACAGTCGGCCCATTTGTGGCACGTTAATACGTTGGGCCATTTTCATAGCGTCATCAAAATACGGCCGATTAACGACGGCCCGTTATGGTCGGCCCATGAACGGACGATTTCAACTCTAGCCCATTTACGGCCATAATGTGGTCTGTTATTGGCCCATGTTTGGCCAACCGATCATAAGCCCGTAGAAGGCCCATTGATGATACGACCCATAGAAGGCCCATTGTGTCTACGGCCCGTATAAGCCCCATTGTTTCTACGCCACATAGAAGGCCCATTGTTTCTACGGCCCTTAGAAGGCCCATTGTTTCTACGGCCCGTAGGAGGCCCATGTTAAATACAGCCGGTGGGCATCAAAGTTCGCCACCAGTGAAAATATATGGAACACCCTACACTATACAAAAATGGTTTGCTATTTTCTTCAGCCGGTGGCTGCACGTTAAGAACAAATTTTGTATCGCACCAAAACAAATTACAACTATAAAAGAAAAGGAAGGTTGGCATAAAAGTTAACAGTCTAGCAGATAAATGCACCACCAGAAGTTTAGAAGCTTAGTTCATTTGACCTGACTATTACGTTTTCATGTTGTATTGTCCGATGGAGCACCATAACCTTCGCCTTCAGATCTCCTAGGCTCCTGAACAACATAGCAAATGTCTGATAGTCTGGTTTCAAAACCATGCATATCTTGACAACATCGAACAATGTCTCTCCTTGTTTCACAAAGGGTCTCTGTTAGGGAATGGACTTGTGTCTGGAGCGCAGATACAACATTGTTTTGAGCTTGCATATCTTGATCATGAGGCAGTTTGGACGACATTGCCTTAACAACCAAACCAGTATTACGCAGGAACATGCTTTTGGCACTGTTAGTGGATAGGTACTGACCCACTGCAGCAAGAGCTGACATTGCGGTTATAGTTGCCTCGCCACCTTCAGAAGGTGGTGGTTCCACCATTTTTTCCATAGCTCGCTGAAAAGTTGTGGTTTTACATTAGTAGTACCAGAACAGAAGATATTAAGGAGGCAGCAAAACCAAACAAAATAGCTTTGGTCTATATACAAAACTTATTCTCATGAACCCATGTAAAATAATAGTTGTATTTTATTGCAAAGTACATAATAAAACCAGGTTCCAAACATATGACCATGTACCATCGCTAATGTATTGTCTATTTCTTCACATTGTATTGAGGGCTAAGGATAAAGAGACGAAGTTTATAATACGGTAAGCATAGTAGGACATCATTCATATCACAAAACAACTGAGAACAGACAAATAAGCAATTGTAACGTTGTGTGGGCAAGTCCAACACGGAACTAGATTACAGGTCAAGATCAAAGGAACATCACTCCTCTCTTTTAAACCTTGTAAGGTGCAATGATACGCTAAGACAATTGTGTATAAAATTGAAAAGAGTAATAGACATTGGCTGCAAACCATGCAGTTCAAGGCACAAGTCAGAGTAAGTAGTAGTTAAAAGGCATGAGGATTAAGGACTTACAACAGCGGCTTTGACTGGTCTAGTCATGCCCTTCTTCTTGCTGGTGTGACAGTCCTTGAAGATTTCGACAGCATTTGGTTCAGGTACTTTTTGGTCCTTGCGGGCTTTCCTCTGCATTTGGAACAAGTCAATATAGATCTGATAATATGGTACAGTGAAAAGAGTGAAACAACAACTAATTACAAGAGCCTCGAGGTGTGCAATATAGCTACGAGATCCTGTCGTCTGTTGGAATTTCACTTTCGTACGGTTGGCCTTGTTCTTTGAACAGTTCACCTACAAGAAGATAGATTTGTGTGGCACATGCGTAAATAGGACTTTGAAGGCCTCTCCTGTCTTCATCAGATATATTTTCCACTAGAGATGTTTGGGCAAGTTCACTGTTAGCCTTGCCTTCAAAGTGAGTTTTCCTCAAGTTATACCAATACTGTTGTAGAGCAGACTTGAAAACATGGGTGCAAGCTTATTTGGTTGCATCATCTTGGCTATCCAACTTGAACCTCATCTATTGAAAATTATGGGAGCCTCATTATCAGCAACCTAGAAGTATTGGACAGAGCAAGACGATATTACCAGTTTCCATACATAACCATACTTACAGATAAATGGTCGAGGAAGGTGTTGAACTGGGTTTCGTCTTTTGTCATTCCTGTACTGAATCCATGTTGGTAGGATACGTACATGACACCTAAAAGCAACCGCTGCCTCTGATACTAACTTGGCTGACTCTGTAGCATCACATTGGCCTTTTTAAACCTGCCTCAAAATGGATCTCCATTCTTCCTCCTCTAGATTTAGTTAACCTATCGAGCATTATCCCTGATGTTTGTTTCCTCTTGCGCCTAGGTGCTAGTCCAACAACAAACATAGGAAGTGTTAGTGTACATCAAACTGTGAGACTACATATAAAGAAGCATGCAAGTGTAACTTGACTCCAACAACTACCTTCTTGCTGTTGAAGATTACAAAGTTCATCTGATCTTGCCAACTGATCTTGTGTCAAGAGTGCTTTGGAAGTAGTGTTAGGTGGCAAGGGAGCTTGGGAACGTGCTGCTAGCTGAGTTGACGAATGAGTAAATCATGCAGCTAGTGGTACTGCGGAAGGTGTTGCAACAACTAGAGTTGTCTTTGCTTGTTTGGTGGCAGCTATTTGTTTATGTTTGTCTTGTTCTGCAGCTCGTGTAGCATGGGATACCCTGTCGGTACAATTTTCCGCTGGACTTTGACCTTCTATTGCACCATCAGTACCAGCAGAATCCGTGGGATTGTTTCGCTTCCCTTTCCCCATCGTTCTGTCTTGCTTCCTCTTTCTCTGTGCCATATTAAGTCAAGCCGACAAGAAAAACGAATAACAATTTAGTTCTTCAGAACAAATGTACTTTGATGTAAGAACATGGTGTGAAGACAGATATTGTATGTTCTAGAAACAGGAACACGTGTCTTAGTCACAAGTATAATGTGTAAAGTAAGCAGATGAAATTCAACAAAATTAGAAGCAATACAAGCTAGACATCATACATAACATGCAACCACATATAACAGTGCCAAGTTAGAGGGAGCACCTGTGATGGTGCACTACGGGAGACATGCTCATCACCAACACAGCTACGTTGAGTGTTTATGCATGTGTTGTCTTGGAAATCATCTTGGGGGGACGGAGGAGTAGAATCTATAGAGGCCCTCCATTTGGAAGGAGCACCTTCATCCGCTGCCTTGCTAACTTCTTTCTGCTTTATTGATTTTGAATTGTCAAGTAAAACCGATAAGAAAAAGCAATAAAATTCACTCTTCAGAACTCATTCGTGCATGATACTGACAATCACTACTTTGATGTAAGGCAAACACATGATTCCAGGATGGAATAATATGAAAAATAGGACGAGATGGCATATTCACAAGTGTTTGTGTAAACTAAGCAGAAACCATTTCACCAAATAAGAAGAAATGCAAGCTAGACACCACGTGAAAGATGCAACCAATATGACTCTGCCAAGTTAAAAGTGTCCCATCATAAATGGCATTTCAACAAATTAGAAGCAGCACATGCTATAAATCATATCAAAGATGCAACTAATATCACACTGCATATACTGAAGGTATCTCGTCATATTGATTTATGCGGGATACAAAAAACAATAGTTTTATGTGAGGACATGCTTAATAGACAGATGTATTATGTACTAAATACAGGAAGGCATATCACATTAACAGGTATAATGTATAAGCTAAGCAGAATAGCACATGCAGTTTAACCAGATTGGAAGAATTACAATCTAGACACCATATGCAACATGCAACCACATATCATGCTGCCAAGTTAGAGCAAGCACCTGTGATGCTAGTGTAGGGGAAATGTGGTAATCAACTACAGAGCTACGTTCACTATCTTCATCTAGCCTTATTGTTTCTTGAGAATCATGTTGGGAGGCTGACGCTGCATTCTTTAAATGAGGAGCAATCCACTTGCCTGACTGCCTCATCATAAGTGATTGATGAGGGATACACAAGAACATTAGTTTGATGTAAGAACATGGTTAATACACAGATGTACTAGTATGTACCAAAAACAGAAAGGCATGTCATATTCAAAGGTATAATGTGTAAGCTAAGCAGGTGCAATTTCACCAAATTGGAAGCAATACAAGCTAGACATCCGGCTGGAGTGGTGAGCATGATCATCTAGGACCTAAGAGCCTGGTGGGAGGCGGGCTGCTTCGCCACCATCGCGGCTTTTTAGTTGGCTTCCACGTGATGCCTCTCTTTGCTGCGCTTGTCACTGGCTCGGCCAGTGCCCTGACTAGCTATTTGTCTTCTGGTGCTCACGGGATGGTGGTTCATGTAAAAAATATCTTTCCTTATCTTAATAAAGACCGACTTCGGCCTTTCGAATACAAGCTAGACACCATATGGAACATGCAACCACATATGACACCGCGAAGTTAAAGCAAGCACCTGGGATGGTGGTTCATTGCGAGCGAGGTCATCAACTCCAGAGCTACATTTACCGTCTCCATCTGCTGACACTGCACCCTTTATAGTGTTGTAACCTGTCGTGCTTACCCGCGTAGAAAGCTGGAGCAACTTCTCTCTTTTCTTTTCTTCTTCTCTCGAGGTAGACTCTGAAATACCCTTGCATAAAAACACAATAGTGAGAGTATGGGTGAAGTGTGTGCAGAACTAGTGCATTGTAAAAGTAGCAGATACCAGGTGGCTGAAAATAAATGACAGGAGACATATGATAGCTCTACAACATTGCATGGCCAACAAAATTAGATTCTACTCCATATGATTTTGTAATATATGAGCATAGGAAATGCAGGTACTCCTCCAGCACAGCACCACATGTGGTCATATCAAGATAACAGTCGACTGAAAATAAATAGGTCAGTCGATTTTTTTAATGAACCGTCTGATCTATAAGGAATGGGCAGATGGCCTTCGTCTACCTCCCGCCAGTCACTGTTGACGATCTTTCTCGAACCGCCAGCGACCATCGGCCCAAACCCCTGCCTCCGCCGCCTCGCCCTCCCATCGACCTCACACCACCGTCATGCTTGGCAGCGCCCCCAGGCCATCCCTTTAGTCCCGGCCGACCTCCAGATCGGGCGCCAGTAGCTCTAGGCCCCACACGCCCCTAAGATAAACACCGAGGCGCTGCTTCCCTGGCGTAATAGGCGGACTAGCGCCTGTTACACCGGGGAATGCTTCCGTTAATTGGGAATCAACTGACCAGGAATTGAAATTCAGGGGGGCGACGGACCTCTAGCTAAGGTGAAATAGTATATGAGGAGAAACCTTGTGCATCACGAGTTACTAGGAACATCTAGTATCAAGAATAAGTGGTGAACTAGTGTCTTCCATGGGATGAATACCGTCCAAGCAGACACGTAAGATTTGCACGAATAAGGGAAGAGGAGTACCATTTGTGGTTGCCGGTGTGGTCGCCTCCACATGTCGCGCCGATCTTCTTCTTTTTGCCGAGGAAACCGATGTTCTGGAGGGTGCAGGCTTGGACGAACCCATGGCCAAATTGTTGACTGTGTTGCCGTGGCCATATGTCGGCGGAGGGGAAGCAGATCCGAGGTGGCGAAGGACGGCTTAGCAGGATTAGCTCTAGTGTGGTGGAGGGTGGCGAAGTTGGAGCGGCAGCGGTGAGGCGCAGGATGGCGTGGTTGAACTAGCTCGGGTACGGACGGCTCGGCCTTGGCTTCAACTACTAGCCGTAGAGGACGTTGCGGTTGAGGTTGCAGTGGACGACGACGTCGGGGTATCGACTCCGGCGTGATGGAGGAGGGCGGCGGTTGATGGGTGGAATGGGGTGGCGGACGGAGGACACTGGGGTTTCACGGCTGGTGGAGAGGTAGTTTTTGCGCCCATGGAGTACGAATGGCGAATCGGACGGGTGGGCGGGGGGAGGGGGGAGAACCATGTTTCGGTCTGGGACGTGCTTGTTTTTGGCTTTTTTGAATAGAAGATGGGACGCGCTTGTTTGAAATTTGGGGAAAGTACAAACTTTGCCCCCCTCTTAAATTTCGGACCTACTGCAGGTCAGGGTAGGATGGTAATCCTAGGTGTCCCAAATAGTGAGCGGGAGCGATTTCGGCCATGCGCATGTGTGCTTAGGCGGCCATTGTGTATGAATGTTTTTCGAAGGCAGTTGCGTGGCGTCTAGATGAAGCTACATACCTACACCGGTTTAGATCTTTGGACGCCGGGCCGGTAGGTTTCACAGGTCGGAGTTATTCGAAAAGTAATTTCCTTGTACTACCAAACATTGGTCTCACGCGGTTTCGGGCGAGTAGAGGCTCTTTTGGCACTTCGTTCGAAATTTTTAAACACAAGCATTCACGTTTAGAGTACTCTTGAACTTTGAGGCCTAAATAGACAACATTAAATTTGACCTTGTATGTTTGAAAACCTCATTAAATTATCCGCTTCTTTTTGAAATTTTGACACTTGAAATCCTATAACTATGATTATTTTGGAATGGAGAAGCTAAATTAGAATCTATTTTGTACACGACTCCATATGCTATTATGTACAAAATTAGAGCAAATATTGGTGCCCCAAAATTGAGGTATGATTTACAAATGCCATGATATCAAATTCAAATAATTGAATTTTCTTCATGTTGAATTCGATTTTTTAAAATCACCTTAAGTTGGATTCAAATGTATGCTAGTTCATAGGTAGCTATTTATAATGTTCATTGTGTAACTTTCTTATGTATAATGTGCTTTACACACACAACATGAACTATACTCATGTTTATATTCGATTGCTAAAGCGATGCATTGTTTGGAGTTCAAAAAACTAACTATGTGGATCAATTGTGTCGAATAATAACATAGACATGCTCAAATTCTATAGAATCTAGATGTCTGATGGATCAATGACCATTCCTTACGCGAATTGCAAATATCATGATCCCATCCTAATATTTGGATACAATTTATATCTTTAATCAATGTGTACAACAGTCTTGTACGTGTAGTTTCACTCTCCATCGGTGGTCTCTCACACATGCTCACACACTCTCTCCCGAGGTGTCTTTCTCGCACACATGCTCTCGATATAACCTCCCTCCCTCTCGTAACCATTTACGACTGTTTTCACTAACCTTTATCACAAGCACTCTTCCTCTCGCAAGCATACACACGCACAATCCCCATCGACCCTTTCTATATACATAGACCTGCCTACGTGTCTCCTGTATGCACATTATCTTTAGGTCTGTCTCTCACGTATTGTCTCACACCTCTCTTCCTAATCGATGAGTATGATTCTAGCAGAGCATTCTGTAGGATGCCCCTTAAAGTTAGGTTGGATGAATAGTAATATCAGAGATAAAGGGGTTACCTTAGTCCGAGAACCTAGGGTTACTAATCCTAGTCGGCTTTGTCAGCAGACAAAGAGTCCTTCACAATTATGCTATCTTTGTCTTGTACGACTAGTCATCCATGGGTCTCCCTAAATGCGTCACGGGCCGACCAATGTGGCGCAGGACGGAACCGAACGAAGGGCCTCACCTCGACCCACCGGTCCTCACGCGGTGACACACCCTCTGCCCCCGCGTCTCGTTATCTTCTCACACCCACACATACCAACACAGACACCACACACAAAAAATATATTCTCCTGGTGCCTCTATCCACTCCCCCCTTACAAATACACACTCAAGGGAATCTCTCGCCGTGACGTCATATTCGTCTCTCTCTCTAGACCACTGTCATTTCTCGTGCTATCTCTCCCACGCCCCCCCTGTCGGCCCCTCTATCCATGCCTCTCTCGAATACGTAATACACACACATACCTCTCTAGGCTTGGCCAAATGCATCAACTACACATTGACACGTGTTACATCACGTACCCCATTGATCTAAAAAGCCCTCTCTTCACGTTTATTTTGCATACAACATTCCTTTTGAATAAAGTGTGGCCAAAAAAATGTTTTAGAATTTCTACATATATACAACATTACAAAGTTATATGGAGGAGTATGAACATTTGCATTACATGGTGCCCACAATGATATTTATTCCGCACTGTGAATTTGTATTTTTTATACTATATATAAAGTTAGTCATAATAAAGAGAAATGAAGAGCATCTCTCTCCATCGCATACCCCCCCTACGCCCCTTTCACGTACACACACAAACTATCTCTAGGTCCTCTAAAAGTAAGCCCCTAGCACATTCACACATGTTTCATCTTTCTCCCACGATATATACAGTGACTATCATTGTATTTGAAGCGAAAGCACGATACGTACATTGGACTTTAGAATCCACTCATTACGGTCACTATTTATGTTTTGTGGTTATTATACAGTCACAGGCTCACCGTACAACTCTGTATTTGCTCAAGACACGACTAGTTGACCAGTTAAACGCTCCACGTGGCACCTCTAGTGTTGCATCACATTATCTCACTACCATCGGGCCCACCTGTCGGCTTGTATCTACTCTACATCTACACTCTTATAAAATACTAGCAAGATGCCCATGCATTGCATGGAACATCAAGATGCATTTGTATGAGTAGTTTATCTTGTGGGAGAAAAGGATGAACAAGGGAAGGCCTTATGTCCAAGTGTGGAGAGGGGTGTGGGTATTTTTTGGAAAATTGCCATAGTTTCCTTCCTATTCGTCAGATATAGATCGGACGGCCTATATTGCAGGATGGCAGGCACACGATCATCACTGACTGTGCTTTTTATAAGAGTATGGATAACATACACTCTTATAAAAAACAGAGTTGGTGATGATGGTGTGCTTGCCATCCTGCAATATATGCCATCTGATTTATATCTGACGGATAGGAAAGAAACTATGACAATTTTGCAAAAAGGTACCCACACACCTCTCCACATTTGCAAATAAGGCCTTCCTCGTTCATCCTTTTCTCTCACAACATAAACTAATCATACAAATGCATCTTGATGTTACGTGCAACACACGGGCATCTTGCTAGTAAGAATGAAAACAAACGACAAAAAAATATTGGACGGTGGTTCAAAGTCATGACCGCAGGCACAGCGGACAAGGTGGCCTTGTATTGGTATGCTGAGCCGTCTGTTTTAACACACATGAGCTGGTGTGGTGATTATACACACACACACGCATGCACACGAACTGCATGCACGCAACACCCACACGAACTGCATGCACCCACGCACGCACACAACACTCACACATACACACGCAGCCACGCATGCATGCAACACTCACACGCACGCATGCATGCACACACCAGTACACCACATGACCAACACACACTCTCACTCTCAAGTGCTCAACCTACACGTGCATGCGCACACATCAGGCCCTGATAGACACATACACAACCAGGTGATTCCCACGCACGGGGTGGAGTCTTGTCGCGCCTACGTAAATTTGTGTTTATCTCACCTTTTCCCTATGCAAACTGACAGGTGGGACCCACAAGGAACGTGGTCAATTTAACTAGTCAACATGGTGCCACACAGACTATTTGGCCGGTCAACAGAGTGCAATTCGATGATGAACCGTGAGCAAGTGACCATATAATCACCGCAAAACGTATATAGTGACCGTAATCAGCTTATTCTGAAGTTCGGTGAACGTATTACGCTTTTCTCTCTGTAGGCCCTCCAAAACTACATCTCTACACGTTCTCGCATGTTACATCTAACAACTATGCAATACAACACTACTACTACACTCTAACACAATAAATCATATGTGTTTTTAGTTTTACTAGATATCATATTGTTACTTAATTATTCAGTTTGCGTACATTAAAATTGCCTTTGAAATGTATGGCCAGTATCATATACCGCGCGGGAAAAATCCCGCCCTTTCCTGTTTAATCGGGTTTGTATCGATGGACCGTGCAAAACAGCAAAACTATAGTACTATATACAGTAAAAGTGACAGTTCACCGGGCCGTCGTGTCGTGTACTCCTCCGTCGTAAGAGTGGAGCACTCACTTTCATAAATCTTCTAGTCTCTTTCGCCGACATGTGGGGCATTAAGCTACCGGTTCCACGTGCCATACCGGAATACAGTGCAGAGCAGCCGGGGTGAAGCACCCAGTCATGGCGCCGGCGTAGTAATGAGCAATGAGGCGTCAAATCACAAAGCTGCACCATTCCCGCAGTTAAGTTGGAGGGACGAAGTAATAATGCTAAAAAAGAAGTTGGAGGGACGAAGCAACCATCATTTCACTCGTTGCTGAATCCGCTTCTCCCTCATCTTCTTCAAGTTAACCACGTGATGCTTCTGCCATTGTTCTGCCTCATGTGGGAAGAGGATCGTCTTGGTAAAGCACTGACACATGGGACCGCATGTTAGCAAACCGCCAGGACAATGTCCCCTAAAAATCAGAAACCTCCCCCACCATCCGCGTGGCAAAATCACCTCCTTTTTACTAATCTTGATTCTATAATCTTTTAGATCAATATAATTGAGATTTTATAGATAGCACACAGGAGCAAAAGCAAGTGGTACGGTTAAGGGCATCCACAATGTGAAGCCAAATGTGAAAATAGCTTTTGGCATCGTGGGAACCATTGTGGACAGTGTTGCCAAAGCCAAAAGGATGGAACTGAAGCTCCCTGGTTGAGTGATTGATTGAAGGAATAGAAAAATGCAAAGTCTTTACTCTTTCTCCCGTGCTTGGACGCATGTACAGTATAGAGGACAAAGTCTACCCCTGTCCCTTCTATCACAAATCACAAAGTAGTGAGGCATCAAATCACAAAGCACGGACGAAGAAACCATCATTTCACTCTGCGCTGACTCCGCTTCTCCATCGTCTTTTTTGAGAAAGGCATCTCACCGCACTAAGCTGGACGGAGGACGCTATTGTGTATGAGTAGTACTAGTACATTTACGCGTCCTTTGGTTCAACGGACTTCATGGATGCAAATAGGGCGGTTGTATCGGCTTGCAGGCGGCACTTGCAACGACTTACCGTGGTCTCCCTCAATGGTGTTCTCCGTCGAATGCACTTCGCCAAACCACAACGTTTGAGATATCATCGACGTCACCGCAATGGGGAAGGAAGTCAAATATAGTTACTACCTCCATTTTTTTGTACACAAGGCCAATATATCAAAATTACAATTTGCAAAAGGCCACTAACACTAATCGAGGCAAAATTGATGGGGTTTGCCTCGTACTAGCAACCAACGACATTAATATCCCCTTCATGCATGCGGAAGTGAGAAGGTTGGTTTGCTTGGCGTTGCATTAATCAAGCGATGAGGAGTGAGATGGTTAGCTCTTTGGGCTTTGGAGAAAAAAATACGCATTAATTGACACATGAAACGAGGATTTGTATCGATTAATCCCGCGAAGGAAAACCCCGCCTTTCTTTTTTAACACTAGTACTCCTAGTATGTAGTACTACGTACTTATCCTATTTGGGTCTAGGCCTTGCATTGTCATACTTCGCCACACATTTTTGCCAAGCTTGCCTAAAATTTTGAAAATGAAAAGGAGGTACACTTGCGCACGGCTGTCGCGGTCGCACCGCACCCTCACATGGTCGCTCCGGCACGCCGCAGTCGCACCGCACCCTCACATGCACAGTCGCTCCTGCATGCCGCAAACCCAACTTAGGGAACGCACCCTCACTGACACGTGCTATCGCATGTGAACAAACCAAACTCAGCCATCCTACCACTGACACATAATTTTCGTTCATAGAGTATGTTTATTCAACCGCATGTTGGGGAGTATCCGTACGGCCCGTGCGGTGGTCTGTTGGGGAAGAAGAACAGGTGAGGAAGAAGGGTTAGGAGACGTAGGATATTGATGTCTACTACACAACTTTCTTCTTGTAGACGTTGTTGGGCCTCCAACTGCAGAGGTTTGTAGGACAGTAGCAAATTTCCCTCAAGTGGATGACCTAAGGTTTATCAATCTGTAGGAGCCGTAGGATGAAGATGGTCTCTCTCAAGCAACCCTGCAACCAAATAACAAAGAGTCTCTTGTGTCCCTAACACACCCAATACAATGGTAAATTGTATAGGTACACTAGTTCGGCGTAGAGATGGTGATACAAGTGGTATATGGATGGTAGATAAAGGTTTTTGTAATCTGAAAATATAAAAACAGCAAGGTAACTAATGATAAAAGTGAGCACAAACAGTATTGCAATGCGTTGAAACAAGGCCTAGGGTTCATACTTTCACTAGTGCAAGTCCTCTCAACAATAATAACATAATTGGATCACATAACTATCCCTCAACATGCAACAAAGAGTCACTCCAAAGTCACTAATAGCGGAGAACAAACGAAGAGATTATGGTAGGGTACAAAACCACATCAAAGTTATTCTTTCCAATCAATCCATTGGGCTATTCCTATAAGTGTCACAAACAGCCCTAGAGTTCGTACTAGAATAACACCTTAAGATACAAATCAACCAAAACCCTAATGTCACCTAGATACTCCAATGTCACCTCAAGTATCTGTGGGTATGATTATACGATATGCATCACACAATCTCAAATTCATCTATTCAACCAACACATAGAACCTCAAAGAGTGCCCCAAAGTTCCTACTAGAGAATCACGACGAAAACGTGTGCCAACCCCTATGCATAGGTTCATGGGCGGAACCCGCAAGTTGATCACCAAAACATACATAAAGTGAATCACGTGATATCCCATTGTCACCACAGATACGCACGGCAAGACATACATCAAGTGTTCTCAAATCTTTAAAGACTCAATCCGATAAGATAACTTCAAAGGGGAAACTCAATCCATTACAAGAGAGTATAGGGGGATAAACATCATAAGATCCAACTATAATAGCAAAGCTCGCGATACATCAAGATCGTGCCAAATCAAGAACATGAGAGAGAGAGAGATCAAACACATAGCTACTGATACATACCCTCAGCCCCGATGGAGAACTACTCCCTCCTCGTCATGGAGAGCATCGGGATGATGAAGATGGCCACCGGAGAGGGATTCCCCCTCCGGCAGGGTGCCGGAACGGGTCTAGATTGGCTTTCGGTGGCTATGGAGGCTTCTGGCGGCGGAACTCCCGATCTATTGTGCTCACCGATCATTTTAGGGTATATGGGTATATATAGGAGGAAGAAGTACGTCAGGGGAGCCACGAGGGGCCCAAGAGGGTGGAGGGCGCGCCCAGGGGGTGGGCGCCCCCCCTACCTCATGGCTTCCTTGAAGCTTCCTTGACGTGGACTCCAAGTCTCCCGAGTTGCTTTCCTTCCAAAAAATAACTTCCGTGAAGTTTCAGGTCAATTGGACTCCGTTTGATTTTCCTTTTCTGTGATACTCTAAAACAAGGAAAAAACAGAAACTGGCACTGGGCTCTGGGTTAATAGGTTAGTCCCAAAAATCATATAAAATAACACATAAATGCATATAAAACATCCAAGGTTCATAATATAATAGCATGGAACAATCAAAAATTATAGATACGTTGGAGACGTATCAGATATTCATCCAACCGCCTGAAATGGTAGACTGACCCAAGTTAGGCGACTTTCATAATAATATATGTTTTTACTACACAGCAAAAGATCCATAAAAACAATAACATAAAGAAAAACTATCACTGCTCGTGGAACGAGACAGCCTCGTTGTCTTTGGCTGCCGGCGGGAACCAGCCGTAGCTGCCGATGTGTGTCTCCGCACCGTGGTTGTCCTCGGCCTCTAGCTACTCGTTCACGCGGAGCATGCGGGTGCTCTGCATGGACGAGAGCACTGCCTGGTTCAAGTCGAGGACGTCCGGTTCCGCCTGCAGGAGGGCCTCGATGGCAGCGGCATCTGCGCGCTCCACGTCGAGTCGAGCCTCCGCTACCCGGTTCAAGTCCAGGATGTCCGGTTCCGCCTGCAGGAGGGCCTCGATGATAGCGGCATCTGCGTGCTCCGTGTCGAGTTGAGCCTCTGTCGCCCGGTTCAAGTCTAGGACGTCTGGTTCCGCCTGCAGGAGGACCTCGATGGAAGTGGCATCCGCGCGCTCCGCCTCAAGTTGAGCCTCCGCCGCCCGGTTCACATCCATGACATCCGGTTCTGCCTGTAGGAGAGCCTCGATGGCAGCTGCATGCGCGCGCTCCGTGTTGAGTTGAGCCTCTGCCTCCCGGTCCTCCTTTAGTATCGCCAGGTTGAACCACTGCTCCGCCTGCACCATGGGGGACTCGAACAACGGCACGAAGTCGACGTCCATTGTCTCATACCCATCGGGGGCCTTCTGCGCCGCGACCTTCGCCATGAACATTGGATCGGCTTCCTCCTCCTCATAGCTTGGCTCCAGAGAACTCGGGGATTGGCCCACCGCAAATCGAGCTTGGGAAGGAGGTCTCTAGCGCCGACCGCCGCCGCGATTTCTCCGCGGCGCTCCGGCGTCAGCATCTTGTAGTACGTGATCTTGCGGCACACCATGGCTTTTCGGCGAACTAGGGGACACTTGATGCGGGCTAGGGGATCGAAAGGTGGGGGAAGGGGCTGGAGATTAGGTGTGGTTTTAGGGCAGTGGCTGGCGTAGGCCGAGCAGCGAAGGTTCTGGTGTGAATAGTGGTTCCGGTGACGACCGGTCAATCGGTTTTGACTATACATCGCTCTTGTCGCGTTCGCGTTGCAGCCCAGCACGCTGGACCCTCCACGTCGCTCACCGAATGGAACGCGCTTCGTCTTGCATTTTTGCTCACTTGTGGGACCGCAGTTGAGAGCCTACCGACGCCCCCCTCCCCCGCCCACGTCATTTTATGCGGAGTAAATAAAAACAGAGGGAGTATACTACGGATGAGGATCCCCTAATGTGGCCGAACCCATTGAGTAACTAACATGCGGGGCCTAGCAAGCATGGGGTCCGCCAGTAAGTGACCGAAAGGGAGGGTAAGGCAGGGATACGTATGTGAATGGAGCTTCCAATGATATAATTTTCACATTATAAATCTCATGTACTATTAATCTTGTCAATAGTCAAATGCGATTTTGAAAAACGCATTAGAGCATGGTTAATAATATAGCCAGTCGATGGCTATAAGGAACTGCCATGTCATCTATAGCCATCATCTATTATATGCACTCATACAGTAGTGTGGGCTATAAGGTTGGCTATTTCCCGCAAAAAAATTATAAGGTTGGCTATTGTATTAGTACTTTTTTCCATCTCCTCTCCATCTCTTTTTTCATATTTATTGTACGTATTTAACGAGGAATGCGTATATAGCTAGGCTCTTGCATGAGAGCTCACCCCCCTTACTTTTTCACATCTCTCCTCCACATAGGCCCTATATAAATGGAAGGAGGGGGTACAACTATGAGCACTGCATACTCTAGTACATATGTTGCCAATACTCCACTAGTACTATTGGACAGGGAGCTTAAAAAAAGTTACTATTGGACTGGCTATACGTGGCGAAATCCTAGTAGGAAGAGTAGGAGCGAGAACAAGCACATTCACGTGGTTGAAAACAGATTGGAAACCATCTCGAGTACAAATCTAGGAGTATGTACGAATCTAACAATATTGATTGGGCGTTGTTGAATGTCGATACTTTTTTTGTCAAAGTAGAGATACTTTGACTACACATAAAACTTATATGTAAACTAGAAAGGATAGGAGGGAGTATATTGTACGTTCAAAAACGAAGCGAACATTGAATACCCTTTATATATGATTTGCGAATGCTATGATCACCGGTTCAAAATTTTGAATCCGCCTTAGGTATCACACATGCCCCCAGTCGTTCTCTCTCGATTTCATCTGGGGGTCTGGAGATCGATTGAAAGAGGACTAGGGTGGGTAAAATACGTTCGTTTCGCTTATGAACATACAATATACTCCCTCTGATCCCCACAGACCCCCCCCCCCCGCGGGTCATTTCTATCATAGAAACAGACCAAACCTTTATCTCCTTGGATGACACGCAATTGATCTTTGAACATCAATCGATCTCGTCAACTTGTGTCGGGGCATGAACCGAATGGGATGTCAAAACTAAGATGCGAAACGACACGTAGTGGAGGCAAAGTGAAACTTCAAACGAACCGTTTGTTTGTATGCATGTCGGACAAATTACAAATAAACATTGGAAATTCAAGCATGGTCTAGCCCACATGCGAATGATACTCGGCGGAATGTTCAAACGAGGCATGCGGGAGGATGGACTCGACCGGAGGGCGACATGATCGATGGAGAAGAGGGTTGGAGAGGAATGAGAAATAAGCAAACGCCACATGATTACACTTGAACGGCTCAAATAAACAATAAGTTGTCTCGCTTGGCCTACATAGTGAAAGGCCTAATGCGCAACGCAGAGCACTGACACTCGAATATGGCCGAGAAAACAGGGAAACCGACATGTGGGGCACACCTGTCGGGACAATGTAGCGCAAACTAGTCCAATGGAGGAGCTGGCCCACGACCTCCTCGCCACTGGCAACCGTTCATGTGGGTCGTGGGGGACAACAACGTGGCGCAGCTCCAACACCGCCTCTGGAAAAGATGACCACGGTGAGCGACACACTCATCGTCGCTAGATACGGTCGGTTTCAGTGTGCCGAGGGTGGCGTTAGTGTTGTGGCACGACCAATAGTATGTTTGGTTTGTGCCCAAGGTTGCCCCAACAAATCATTGGGTAGCCAAAATTTTGGTTGCCCATGATTTGGCCGACATTTACAAGAAAAATGAACTAGAGTTGGCTAGAGTTCATTGGCATGCCAAAAAAATGGCAACCATCCATTTTTGGGTCATGACCAAAACCTCAAAAAAATGGCAACCATCCAAACAAAGACCAATCTTTGGGTCATGACCAAAATTTTGGTAAGGTGCACTTTGGCCACAATCCAAACACACCCCAACACCCGGCTCGTCGAGGATGCACGGGGCGCCGGGACGCGTCCGCGGAGTGGTGTAGCGCGTCCAACTGCATCCTCAGGACCTGAGACCATGCCAGGCCGTCTTGCTTTTTCCATGACATGCGTTGATCGCATGTGAGCAAAGGGCATCTCCAACATTGCCACGACCGCAGCTGACTACCCTGGCACATCAAAAACCCCGTTCCCAGCCGGCGCCAGCTGCCCGCACTCATGCCGTCCGTCCGTATGCCATCGTTAAGAGGCTCGGTGCCCGAGGAACCAACTCCGGCGACTTAATGACGCACCAGGACGCTTGGCCTCACCGGAATGCACTACTTAAAGCGGCAACGCATAGCTAACCTCCACACCATAGCGCATCGTCCTCCTACCTGGCACCACATCCGCCATGACTGCAAGCGCGAACGCTCTGTGGGAGAGCTTGTCTTTAGGGATGGAGCTCAAGGTCGCCACCCTCGATCAAGTCGCCGCCCTCGCTCAAGTCGCCGCACAAATGGTGGCCACGCTGGCGGCCAACGACGGGAGCACTGTCAGCCACGCGTCCTACTTGCCGCCGTCCAACGTCTGGCACCTCTGAGGTCGGGGACTCCTCTGAGGATGAGTAGGGCATGGGAGGTGGCAGGGCATGGTGTGCCAACTGGCCGGTCTGTCTCCCGTGTTCTACTTTTCCTCGCCGGAGACCGCACCTTCACTTCACAGGTCTTGAACCCCGCACATGGAGATCGCAGATGGAGGACGTCGGTCGCCGCCGTAGAATAGGTTTAGGGTCGGGTTTCTTTTATTTTTCTGTCCTATAAAAGTTCAAATGTAATGAAAATCTGCCGTGTTTGCATTAATCTCGGCCGGTGTATATGAACTTTCACAATAATATAGTATATTGTAGGAGTACTGGCAAGATGCCCGTGCGTTGCACGGAAGATCAAGATCTTGTGGGAGAAAAGGATGAACGAGGTAAGGCCTTATCTGCAAATGCACATTCACGCATTTCACATTTTTCTACATCTACGGGAACCTACGAAAGGGTTAACGTAAATTGCCTCTCTCTCTCTCCTCCCCTGATTTTCATGGTGGTGGGCCCCTCGCTTCCCCCAGTCTACAATCAACAACTCACACGTTTCACATTATGTTAATTACGTAACTAGGACTATGTAGGTGTACTATTACTCATCCTAAAAAACCCAACTAAGCCAACCTCCCAGCATATCGCGCGGGAAAAGACCCGGTCGTGCCGTTTTATTCGGGATTACCGGATTACTAGTAGTAGTATCAATGGATGGAGCGAAGCAACAAGTTTTTTTAGGGGGCGAAGCACCTAGTTTAAAAGGAAAAAGGCGGTACACTCACAACACCCCTGTCGCAGTCGCATTGCACCCCACACACGTTCGGTCCTGCACACGGCTCACGCAAACGGAACGCGCTTGGGCTTGCCTCTTCACTGACACGTGGGACTGCACTTGGAGAAACCGACCATGCGCCAAACTCCCCCCGCCCACTGCGCGAAAATCCTCCCCCCCACCCAAAAATTCCCCCCAAATCCTAGATTCAACCGCCCATCGGCCAACTAACCAATAATATTCCCTAAACCCCCCTCCCCCCCGTCCCCCTCCACTCCATTCGCTCCGCCAAAGCTGCCCTCCCCGCCACGCCGATACGTCGGCGCCGCGGTTCGTCGAGGGGAAGCACATCGATCCTCTCACTCCCACAGTACACTCTCGTAGAATGCCGTCCTCTAGTCGTGCCGCCACCGTTGGCGACATTCTTGTGAAGGCGCACGGCGGTCAGCACCGCCACCGCTGGCGACGTTCGTGTGGAGACGCACGGCGGTCAGCTTCTCCCATGGTACGCGCATTCTAGACTGAGGCCCCGTGCATGTCGGTGTAGCGCTGAATGTTAGCTGATAGACGTTGTTAATCTCACTGTTTGCCGAAGTAGTTTACAGTCAATATGCTCTGCTTAAGAAGCTTCCTTGCCCTATTCTACACTCAATCTGCTTAGCTGAGATGGCATGCCAAGGCCGATTAGTTGCTAAAATATCCTGCCATATATTTATTGTGACGTAGATTGCCATGGTCTAGTAGCCAATCTGTTAGGTGAAATAGCTCTACACCGTTTTATACTCGATTTTTGTTGTTGCGATGGCCTTCGATAGTTAGATGGTTGTGTACTCAGCCTCATTGACTGCTGAAACAGCTTGCCATAATTTAGCACTCAAATCTGGTTGCTGAATTAGCTTTACGTATATTTTGTTACTTAGATCTGCTCGTCCAAATATCTTGCCATAGCTTTAGACATCGACCTAGGTATTTTCTTCTGGACTTCATAAAAAAGCATATATGTTTTCCTGTAATATCTAGTAGAAGAACTAATTTGTATGTCTAACAGATGGACAGGACTTGGATAACTTCTGCACGAAGATTATCCGCTGCATATGTCGAGGGGGTTGAAAACTTCATGAACTTTAGCAGAGCTTAGTGCGGTGGTCCGAAATCAGATGTGCTCTGCCCGTGTAGCAGTTGTATGAATTCAGTTACAAGACCCCAGTCAATTGTGCAAAATCATCTACACTTGTATGGGATGTCGGTCACATATACTAGGTGGGTTCATCATGGTGAAGCTGTGAACATCAATGTTATTGACTATGTGGAAGCGGCAGATCACCATCTTGATCTGCCTGATGCTCAGGTGGAAGAGGAGGAGGAGGTGGTGGTGGCAGAGCCAGTGAGTTTGATCAACATTGAAACACTGCTACGAAATGCTCGTGCATTCCGTGAACTTTCACCTGCAGAAGAAAAACGGTGGGCCCGCATGTTGGAACAATGCAACGTGGCTATCACCCCAGGAAATAAGTTGTCAGTATTCTCAGCTATGGTCACCTTTCTTCAGGTGAAGACATCTGAGCGAATGACCAACAAATCATTCGATGCGATGTTGGCTGCTTTCCGCAAAGCTTTCACAGATGCATCTGAGTTGCCACACACCTACAGTAAAATGAAGAATTTCCTTCATGCAGTTGGAATTGGATATGATATGATCCATGTTTGTAAGAATAATTGTGTTCTGTTTCGGAAGGATTATGCCAACTTAAGTGAATGCCCAAAATGCAAATCATCAAGATGGAAAGATGGCGATGTTGTGAAGAGGATTCCTCATAATGTTCTGAGACATTTTCCAATTACACCAAGATTGCAGAGGTTGTTTCATGATGCTGAAACAAGAGAGGGTGTACTGTGGCATTCTAGGAACCAGGAGTATAGAGATCAGAATGTAATGAGCCATCCATCACATGGTAGTGAGTGGAAAAGCTTCAATCAGAAGCACGAAAAGTTTGCTGCTGACCCGAAAAACATTAGACTTGGCTTAGCTTCAGATGGATTTAACCCATTTGGCCACCAGAGCGCCACATATAGCATGTGGCCAGTGCTTGTTATCCCTTACAACATGCCTCCAAATGTCTGCACTAAAGAATCAAACTACATGATGGCCTTGCTCATCCCAGGTCCAAAAAGTCCTTGAAAGGATTTTGATTTGTTCATGGAGCCTCTTGTGGAGGAACTTCAACAGCTATGGAGGGGTGTTCTCACTCGAGACCTATATAGCAGCCCACCAGCTGATTTCTTTCTGTGTGCTATTAGAATTTGGTGCATCCATGATTATCCGGCTTTGGGCACTATGTCAGGGCGAATGGCACATGGTTACAATGCATGTGTTCGCTGTGACAGGAATCTGCTGTCATACGCAATACTTAGCAAGATCTGTTACATTGGACACCACCATTTCCTTGCCAAGGACAAGCCGCATCCTAGAAAATACCGAAGACATGTGTTCAATGCAAAGCATGAAAACTGTGATGCGCCAAAGAGGCTCACCGCCGATGAGTTT
Organism: Triticum aestivum; assembly: GCF_018294505.1. Taxonomy (NCBI): domain Eukaryota; kingdom Viridiplantae; phylum Streptophyta; class Magnoliopsida; order Poales; family Poaceae; genus Triticum; species Triticum aestivum. Next base: position 228,065,546 of record NC_057800.1, on the reverse strand, counting down.
CAAGTGGAATTAGAGAAGGTCAGGCATATTACACCAGGAAACCATCCTGATAATGGTAGCGAGAAAAGGAAGCATGGCAGGGCAGAAGAGAGATTATTGTTTACCCGTAGGTCCACTTTGTGGGACTTGGAGTATTGGAAAGATTTGGATCTGCGGCATAATATTGATTTGATGCACATCGAGAAAAATATGTGACAGCATGATCGGCACAATTCTTAATATTGAAGGCAAGACGAAAGATACCTTAAAATCTAGGATTGATTTGACACACCTGGGTATCAAACAGGATTTGCATGTGCAAGATGAAGGTAAAGCACGGGATATGGCACCAGTTGTGTATGTCTTGGACAAGGTAAAAAGAAAAGAATTCTGCAAGGTCCTGTCACGTGTGTGATTCCCACATGGATTTGCTTCCAACCCTGAAAGGAGAGTCAGTGCAGATGGAGACAAGGTACAAGGGTTGAAAACTCATGACTACCACGTCCTACTTCAAAGGGTTTTACCTGTTATCCTTAGAGGATTGGGCCGCCCTGACTTATACAGAGCAGTTGCAGAGTTGGGACAATTCTTCAGGGAACTCTGCAGTAGAAATATCAGGATAGATGCTTTGGAGCGTCTTAGAGACAAGATACCAACTATCCTATGCGACCTTGAGAAGATATATCCTCCAGCCTTCTTTGATGTGATGGTGCATTTTGCTGTTCATCTACATGATGAGGCACTACTTAGAGGTCCAGTACAGTATGGCTGGATGTACCCTATTGAAAGGCAGCTAGGCACTTTCAAGGGCTATGTTAGGAATAGAGCTAGACCTGAGGGTTCCATTGCAGAGGCCTACATTACTACAGAAGCATTGACATTTGCTCAAAATACATTGAAACAGTTGATCAGCTTAGCAAAGATGTGGATGAAGACAGTCCCATGCTCAATGTTTTTGATTATTCTGTTCGAGTTACAGGGAAGAGTTGACAAGAGGACAAACCTAAAGATTTGGACAAAATGGTTTGGTATGTGTTGAGTAACTGTCCTGAGATACTACCTTATATCAAGTAAGTGCTAAGTACTGCAGCTTATACATCGTAATCTACTAAACTTGCAGCACATTCTTATATATTTCGATGTTTGACGTGATCACTATGTTGTGCAGCATCTACAAAAAGGAGTTACTGCAGCAAAATCCAAGAAACATTGACAAACTGGTTATGGCAGGATTTGCGAAATGGTTCAAGAGCCATGTAAGGTTCTGAAATGCACTGTCAGTTTTTTTAATATATTGAGTACATAAGATGATCAACTTGTCTATTTTCTAACCATAGGTTAAGAAGATGCGGGAGGATGGGCAGGTAGTTGATGATGACCTTTACTCACTAGCAATGGGTCCTGATACTCGGGTAAGACATTATGAATCTTGCATTGTTGGAGATGTTCGCTACAACACCCTTGCACGAGATGAAGGCAGGAAGACATAAAACAGTGACATCATGAGCACGGATACGTATGACAAAGAGACAACTGAAATGTATGCTAACATAACAGACATTGTTCAGTTGCAGTATATCTCCAGTTTCAAGGATCATCGGTGTGTAGTTCTATTGTGCTGTCGTTGGTATAACGTGTTTTCTAGGATCACAAAACCCAGAGCTGATGATTATTTCAAATCCATCAATGTCAAGGCGGCGTACCAGACCAACGAGCCTTTTATTTTGGCAAATCAAGCAACACAGATATTTTTCTTGGAAGACACATTTGCACGTAGCGATGACTGGAGAGTATTGCAAAGGTTTGAGCAGAGGAATTCGTTTAATGAAGTTGCACAACAAGAAGATGCTTACACTGCTCCTGATGTACAAGATAACACAGATGTTCCTAATATCTTTGAGAACCATCACGTCAATGACGCCGGCGAAAAGATTGCCTGTCGTGATGTGGCCATACAAGAGTTGATCAAGAAGAAGGCAACGTTCGAGGATGTTGAGGACGAAGAAGAAGATGACACCGTGGGAAATTACAATTCAAACTGATACACATGGCGAAGATGTTGACGCTGCTGCTGCGGATGATGATTACATTGCTTTTGTCGTATTTGCCTGTCAGAAGACGTTTTTTATCTACTATGTGAAATTGTGTTTGCTATGACAACTGAAACCAGATGAACATGATGTTTAGTATTTTCCTGTGAGAACATCACTTGTTATTTATGTTGATTTGTGTTTGGTGATTGTATGACGACTAAAACATGATGACATTGTTGTTTAGTTGTACTCCTATTTGGATGGGGAACTTGAATTTGATGACATAGTTTGCTGTTGGGCTGCAATTTGCTCGATGTCTTCAAATGAGAACAAAGCTGACCCGACAGGTCCTCTGCTAATTTATTTATTTATTACCAAAAGGGCCTCTGCTATTTATTTATTTATGAGCAAAAGGGGATACCCCCTGATTTCCGTTAATAGAAATCATTAGATGTTCACAACACTACGCCCAGCCTGCTACACAGGTTTCATTCATTACTAGTTTCAGCAGAGTGCTCATGTCATAACCACTAAATACATCACGAGTGCTACATACACTGCAAATAAAGAGACAATCATCCTATAGAGCACATCGATTTTGCCCATTATCTTCACAAGATCTTTCATCTCCTCATTGTTGTCAAGGCTGTTCAACAGCTGTTGCTTGGCCATGATCAGAGGAACTGCATCTTTAACCTTCTGCTCTGCATCTTCCTCTTCTGCCATTCCTTCAGTTACTTGTCTAACACCCCAACCTGCTGGTATTGGGATTCCTCGGCTAACCAAATAATCAGTGTAGTTGCACTCCCCCACATCAGCAGCTTCCCAGAAATACAAATCACACGAATCTTCCCTTTTCTGCATGAATCAAATTGGAAGATCATTAACCAAACTATTAAGAAATAGCAACTGAAAGTATTATTACCCCATGATTCGGGCATTTGTAGAAGACTCGGTCAGGGTTGAGGATTGTGGTTGAGACGCGATGGATGACTCTACGTGATTTGCAGCAGTGGCACCACACCAACGGCAGTGGGTTGCGATGAGCAACCGGCTGCGGTGCGCATGCTGGCGGGGGTGCGATGAGACCCACAGGCGATGGTACGGGTGGCGACTTGGCGCATATTTGGTTGTTGCCTGCTGAAGAGCAGGTGGAAGAGCAGCCAGCGGACATGGTTGTTGCGGCCCGAGCTTCTGATGCTAGGCAGAGTAAGTAGAGAAGAGGAGAAGCGAATGTTGGATATGTCAGTTTCATTACTTGCAGAGTAGCATAGCACCATATATAGTCATAGTCTAGGTTTGTATTTGAACCAGCTACAGGAGCACGTCTCTCTTTTTTCTAAAACTCAGCAATTTCTCTTTACTGGTACACTAGCTTGTTCTGTACGCCTTCTCAAGTCTTTGATTCCTCCACCTGACATCTGGGACCCACCGGAAGGGCCTCTGTATTTCACGAAAAAATGTGCCCCCCGCTGACAGGTCGGACCCACCAGCTATCCTCGCACGCAAGGAAGTGTCTCCCTATTACGCACAAAAAAATGAATACTCCCCCTTCCAGCTGGAACCCAGCATCATGGGAGGCTGACTTGTGGGCCTACCAAGTTGACGGGGACGGAGGGCTTTGTCAACTTAGTCAATATGAACAATTCTAGCTCTAGTTACCGTACGATGTTCATCCAATGATAGTAGTGCTTCTTCAACCTCTGGTCTTCTTGCTCCTGCCGCCCAAACCAGCGTTGGTCGTGTCGCGTGCTCCTGCCTCCCGTGGCCGGCTGTGATGCCGCGGAGGCCTCACCGCCCCTACTACTCCCACCGTTGGCCAGGCCATCCCTCTATTCACCCACACCCCTGTTATTCTGTGGCGAAGGCAGCCTCACACCGCAGCCGAACCAGTGAACCCCCGTACACCTCTCCGCGTGGGCATCCACTGCCGCGTCTTCCCCGGCTTCACGTCGTCCCCTTCCTAGGCCTCGCCATCATCCACCGCCTTGGTACTCTCGGCGCAGCGTGGTCAATGTGGTCAACGACCGACTTCCATCGGAAGAGTACTGTACGTGGAGAGGCTGACAACTGGGTCCATGGCCGCAGCTGGGTCCATGGCCACAGCCCAGTTTTTTTGTGATTTGCCAAGTAAGTCGCTTTGTCAGGCTTGTTGGGCTGCAAATCTTTCAAGACGAGGAGAGCTTCATTCGGCTGGCCGAGAAAATGGCCTATCAGTAATGAGAAATGGGCTGTACATTTTTAGAACACATTAAACCGGCAATTAGTTTCAAATTTCTTTTTTTCATTTCGAGATTTTAAATTGCATTGATTTTTATGCGTGGACAATTTGTTGGATTTTATATTGATATACATTTATTTTTAAAATCAGTTTGAATGTGACTCGAAATTTCGGGATTAAAAACAGTTCGGACCGCACCAAAATATGCAAAATTTCATATAATTTTTTAACTGTGGCTACAATATGGGTTGTAATGCTAACAAAAATAATATGGGCTCCAAAAACCTTAAGAATTAGCAAATGGGCTGTAAATTATTAGAAATAATTGCAGATGGGTTGTATGATGTTTTCCAGAGGTTTGAGGCTTTCCTAAAAAAGGTTGATGCACAAGCAGTGACTGTTGGATGTCCATCCAACAGCCGTCGAGCTTCTTCAATCTCTGCTCTTCCTGCTCCAGCCGCTCAAACAAGTGCCGGCAGGACTGCCTGCTCTCTCCTCCCCGCGGCCGGCTGTGCTGCCGTGCAGGCCTTATTGCCCCATCGTACTCCCATCGCTGGCCTAGCCATCACTCTACTCACCCACACCTGCTGTTCTTCTCCGACGATGGCAGACGAACCGATAAACCCTCGTATAGTCGTACTCCCCTCGGTTTGGGAAACAACTGCCGAGTCTTCCCTGCCTCCGCTTCGTTCCCTTCCTAGGCCTCGCCGTCGTCCACCGCCCTGGTGCTCTTGGCACGGCCTGGTCAACATGGTCAATGACCGACATGCATCTGAAGTGGACTGTATGTGGAGAGGCTGACAGGTGGGTCTACGGCCGCACGCAAGGAAATGCCTCCTTATTACGCGCAAAATAATGATTCCTCCACCTAACATCTGGGACCCACCGAAAAGGCCTCTGTATTTCGCGAAAAAACATTACCGCCGCTGACAGCTTGGACCCACCAGCTATATCTTCGCACGCAAGGAAGTGCCTCCTTATTACGCACAAAAAATGAATACTCCCCCTGCTAGCTGGGACCCAGTATAGTGGCAGGCTGACTTGTGGGCCTACTAAGTTGACGGGGACGGAGGGCTTTGTCAACTTAGTCAATATGCACGATTCTAGCTTGAGTGACCGTACGATGTCCATCCAACGATCGTAGTGCTTCTTCAACCTCTGGTCTTCTTGCTCTAGCCGCCCAAACCAGCGCCGGTCGTGCCTCGTGCTCCTGCCTCCCGTGGCCGGCTGCGATGCGGTGGAAGCCTCACCGCCCCCTACTACTGCCACCGCTGGCCAGGCCATCCCTCTACTCACCCACACCCCCATGTTATTCTGCGGCGACGAGAGCCTCACACTGCAGCGAACCAGTGAACCCTCGTACTCCTCTCCGCATGGGCATCCACTACCGCGTTTCCCCGGCTCCGCGTCTTCCCCTTCCTAGGCCTCGTCATCGTCCACCGCCCTGGTGCTCTCGACGCGGCGTGGTCAACGTGGTAAAGGAACGACTTCCATCGGAAGAGTACTGTACGTGGAGAGGCTGGCAGCTGGGTCCACGGCAGTGATACGTCTCCGCCGTATCTACTTTTCCAAACACTTTTGCCCTTGTTTTGGACTCTAACTTGCATGATTTGAATGGAACTAACCCGGACTGACGCTGTTTTCAGCAGAATTACCATGGTGTTATTTATGTGCAGAAACAAAAGTTCTCGGAATGACCTGAAACTTCACGAAACATCTATTCCGAAAATATAAAAAATACCTGCAAAAGATGAAGACCAAGGGTCCCACCACCAGTCCATGAGGGTGGGGGCGCGCCTACCCCCCTAGGGCGCGCCCCCCTACCTCGTGGGCCCCCTGGAGCTCCTCCGACCTCAACTCCAACTTTATATATTTGGTTTTGGGGAGAAAAAAATCAGAGAGAAGAAATCATCGCGTTTTACGATACAGAGCCGCCGCCAAGCCCTAAAACATCTCAGGAGGGCTGATCTGGAGTCCGTTCGGGGCTCCAGAGAGGGGAATCCATCGCCATCGTCATCATCAACCATCCTCCATTACCAATTTCATGATGCTCACCACCGTGCGTGAGTAATTCCATCGTAGGCTTGCTGGACGGTGATGGGTTGGATGGGATCTATCATGTAATCGAGTTAGTTTTGTTAGGGTTTGATCCCTAGTATCCACTATGTTATGAGATTGATGTTGCTATGACTTTGCTATGCTTAATGCTTGTCACTAGGGCCCGAGTGCCATGATTTCAGATCTGAGCCTATTATATTTTCATCAATATATGAGAGTTCTTGATCCTATCTGGCAAGTCTATAGTCACCTATTATGTGTTATGATCCGTTAACCCCGAAGTGACAATAATCGGGATACTTACCGGTGATGGCCGTAGTTTGAGGAGTTCATGTATTCACTATGTGCTAATGCTTTGTTCCGGTACTCTATTAAAAGGAGGCCTTAATATCCCTTAGTTTCCGCTAGGACCCCGCTACCACGGGAGGGTAGGACAAAAGATGTCATGCAAGTTCTTTTCCATAAGAACGTATGACTATATTCGGAATACATGCGTACATTACATCGATGAATTGGAGCTAGTTCTGTGTCACCCTAGGTTATGACTGTTACATGATGAACCGCATCCGGCATAATTCTCCATCACTGATCCATTGCCTACGAGCTTTCCATATATTGTTCTTAGCTTATTTAATTTTCCGTTACTATTGCTATCATCACTACAAAATACCAAAAACAGTACTTTTGCTATCATTACCTTTTGCTACCATTACCACTACTATCATATTACTTTGCTACTAAATACTTTGCTGCAGATATTAAGTTTCCAGGTGTGGTTGAATTGACAACTCAGCTGCTAATACTTGAGAATATTCTTTGGCTCCCCTTGTGTCGAATCAATAAATTTGGGTTGAATACTCTACCCTCGAAAACTGTTGCGATCCCCTATACTTGTGGGCTATCAAGACTATTTTCTGGCGCCGTTGTCGGGGAGCATAGCTCTATTCTTTGAGTCACTTGGGATTTATACCTTCTTATCAATATGAAGAACTTGAGAGATACAAAAACCAAGATTTATCCCTCAACTATGAGGGGAGGTAAGGAACTGCCATCTAGCTCTACACTTGATTCACCTTCTATTTTGAGTAAGCTTGCGACACCTAAACCTCCTTCTGTTATTCGTTCTGATATGTCGCATGTTATTGATGATGTCACTTCTGCTATGCATGATACTTATGATGAAACTACTTCTATGCTTGATACTATTGTGCCAGTTGGTGAATTTCTTGATGAACAACTTGCTAGGGTTGGAGAGAGTGAAAATATTGAATCTGATAATACTGATGAAAGTGATGATGAAGATTTGCCTATTATTCCTAAGGGTTATGTTTTTGATAAATAAGCTTCTTTAGCTATTTTAGCTTGCAAAGATAGATACGAACTCAAGAGGTTATTAGCTAAATGGAATCGACAATCTCAAAATGCTAGAATGAAACCTGACCATGCTTTTGCTACTTCACCTATCTGTGTTACTGATAAGGATTATTAATTATCTGTTGATCCTGATATAATTACTTTGGTTGAATCTGATCCTTTTCATGGCTATGTATCTGAAACTGATGTGGCACATCTTACTAAATTAAATGATATTGCCACCCTGTTCACTAATGATGAGAGAACTTGCTACTTTTATATCCTTAAAATATTTCCATTCTCATTAAAGGGTGATGCTAAGATATGGTTTAATTTTCTTGATCCTGGTTGTGTGCGTAGTCCCCAGGATATGATTTATTACTTCTCTGCTAAATATTTCCCTACTCATAAGAAACAAGTTGCTTTAAGGAACATATATAATTTTGTGCAAATTGAAGAAGAGAGTCTCCCACAAGCTTGGTGGACGCTTCTTCAATTACTTAATGCTTTGCCTGATCATCCTCTTAAGAAAAATGAAATACTTGATATCTTTTATAATGGACTAACCGATGCTTCCAGAGATTACCAGGATAGTTGTGCTGGTTCTGTTTTCAGGGAAAGAACATCGGATGAAGCTGAAATTCTATTGAATAATATGTTGACAAATGAAAATAATTGAACACTTCCTGAACCAGTTCCTGAGCCTATTTCTAAACCAACTCCGAAGAAGAGAGGTATTCTATTTATCAGTCCTGAAGATATGCAAGAGGCAAAGAAATCTATGAAAGAAAAAGGTATTAAAGCTGAAGATGTTAAGAATTTACCTCCTATTGAAGAAATACATGGTCTTAATTTACAGCATGTTGAAGAAACATATGATCTTAATCCATTACCTATTGAAGAAACTCATGGACTTGTTAACCCGACACAGGTAGTAAAGGTAAATTCTCTCTATAGATATGATAAAGCTGAAATTCCATTTACTAAGTTTGCTAGCCCATGCTTAGATGAGTTTCATAAATTTATGGCTAAGCAAGAAGACTTTAATGCTTATTTCGGTAGACAATTGAAATACAATTCAAATATGCTTGAACACTTGGGTGATTATATGGCTAATGTTAAAAGTGAACTAAAACTTGTTAGTAAACATGATTCTATGGTTACCACTCAAGTAGAACAAGTACTTAAAGCTCAAAATGATTTGCTCAATGAATTGAATAATAAGAATAATGATAATGTTGTTAGAGTTATGACTAGAGGTGGTAAAATGACTCAGGAACCTTTGTATCCTGAAGGCCATCCTAAGAGAATTGAGCAAGATTCTCAGAGAAATAATGTAGATGCACCTAGTCCTTCTAATAGGAAGAAAAAGTAAAATGATAGGACTTTTCATGCTTCTAGTGAACCTATTACTGAAACACCTGATAATCCAAATGATATTTCTATTTCTGATGCTGAAACACAATCTGGTAATGAACCTAAAACTAGTGATAATCTTAATAATAATGGTCATGATGATGCTCAACCTAGTAATGATAATGATATAGAAATTGAACCTGATGTTGATCTTGATAACCCACAATCAAAGAATCAACATTATGATAAGAAAGACTTTGTTGCTAGGAAACATGGTAAAGAAAGAGAACCATGGGTTCAGAAACCCATGCCTTTTCCTCCCAAACCATCCAGGAAAAAGGATGATGAGGATTTTGAGCGCTTTGCTGAAATGATTAGACCTATCTTTTTGCATATGCGATTAACTGATATGCTCAAAATGAATCCTTATGCTAAGTATATGAAAGATATTGTTACTAATAAAAGAAAGATACCGGAAGCTGAAATTTCCACCATGCTTGCTAATTATACTTTTGAGGGTGGAATGACTAAGAAACTAGGAGATCCTGGTGTACCAACTATACCATGCTCCATTAAAAGAAACTGTGTTAAAACTGCTTTATGTGATCTTGGAGCCGGTGTTAGTGTTATGCCTCTCTCTTTATATCGTAGACTTGATTTGAATAAGTTGACACCTGCTGAAATATCTTTGCAAATGGCTGATAAATCAACTGCTATACCTGTCGGTATTTGTGAAGATGTGCCTGTTGTAGTTGCAAACGTTACTACTTTAACGGACTTTGTTATTCTTGATATTCCCGAGGACGATAGTATGTCTATTATTCTTGGAAGACCCTTTTTGAATACTGCAGGGGCTGTTATTGATTGCACTAAAGGAATGTCACTTTTCATGTTAATGGTAATGAACATACGGTACACTTTCCGAGGAAGCAACCTCAAGTTCATAGTATCAACTCTATTGAAAAAATTCCATTGATTATATTTGGAGGTTTTGAATTTCCTCTTCCTACTGTCAAGAAGAAATATGATACTTACTATTGGGGATGTGCATATCCCCGTTGAGGTAACATAGTGTTATTCGAAATTTCTCCGGTTCCATGTTATTCGGAATGAGTTCGTTAACAAGACTTGATCAACCTTGTTAGCGGATTCCTTTTGATGAGCATGAGATGGATGAAACTAGAAAGCAAAACTCTCTATACCTTCCTTTTACTTTCTGTTATTTATATTAAATAAAATAAAAATAGTATTTTTCTGTCTGTTATCTGATTTATCCGTGCAATATAAAAATACCCCGAAAATAAAAGTTCTCCAAATGCCCTGAAATTTAAATATGATTTTTTCTGGAATATTTGAGAATATTTGGCACTGAGAACACAGCAGGAGGATCTAGCACCTGGCCACGAGGGTCAGGGGCGCGCCCTACCCCCCTGGGCGCGCCCCCTGCCTTGTGGGCCCACGGTGGCCCTCCTCCACTTATCCTTTCACCCACACACTCCTTCTTCCTCCCACAACCACGAATAACCAGCTCAAACTCGAGTCCAAGCTCGTTTTGCTGCCATTTTCGATCTCCTTGCTCAAAGCACCTCTCACGAAACTGCTTGGGGAGATTGTTCCTTGGTATGTGACTCCTCCATTGGTCCAATTAGTATTTTTTTTCTAGTGTTTTATTCATTGCAAATTTTTGCTGCCTAGATGACCATGTTCTTGAGCTTGCATGTCAAATTTATATGGTTCCAAGTAGTTTTGATGCATGATATAGGCTCTAGGCACTTGTATGAGTAGTTGCTATCAATATTATTGAGTTTGGTTTACTTTTATTTTGAAGTTACTAAAAATTTCAGAATTTTTCAGAAAATGATGAAGAGATTTTTGAGGGGCTCATCGAGCCAAAGCTCAAGGGAAAAGCAAAATGAAGAGGCACAGAAGCCCAAGTATAATTTGCCTCGCACCGCGGAGGTTAGGCCGTGTGAATGGCCCTCCGATGAATTCTTGAGAGCAACCGGGATTTATGAGGATTTTTATGAATTGTCTAAGAATGCAGGCCTCACCGACTTTCTCCACGACCAACGTGAACAGTATCTCTTACTCACCAATACTTTTGTGCAAAACTTCTACTGTTATCCTAGGAATCACCTCCTTTAGTAGAGTTTCATCTATATGATGTGGTTAAGAAGATGTCACTTTATGATTTTTGTCGGGTTTGTTTGATCCCTTTCGAGGGAAAAATAGAGGAACCACATCATGACAATGTGGATGGGTTTATTGATACCATCACTGTAGGGGAAACGAGGAAGGTTTCTGATGCACGAATCACTAGCATACATTTTCATGTTTTACGCTACTTTGCAATATTTGCTAGTCGTTGCTTAATTGGTCGCGGAAACTGTGGAAATCTTAGTGTTCCTGATATATTTATTTTGTTCCATGGTTTATTCTGTGATAACTCTGTGAGTAGGGCGGTATTATTGCTAAACGGTTGAGTCTGAACCGTACAAAGGGCCCCATCTTTGGTGGTATCTATGCTTCACGCATTTTGGACTCTAACATGCATGATTTGAATGGAACTAACCCGGACTGACGCTGTTTTCAGCACAATTACCATGGTGTTATTTATGTGCAGAAACAAAAGTTCTCGGAATGACCTGAAACTTCACGGAACATCTATTCGGAAAATATAAAAAATACCTGCAAAAGATGAAGACCAGGGGGCCCACCACCTGTTCACGAGGGTGGGGGCGCGCCCCCTACCTCGTGGGCCCCCTGGAGCTCCTTTGACCTCAACTCCAACTCTATATATTTGGTTTCGGGGAGAAAAAAATCAGAGAGAAGAAATCATTGCGTTTTACGATACGGAGCTGTCGCCAAGCCCTAAAACCTCTTGGGGGGCTGATCTGGAGTCCATTCGGGGCTCCAGAGAGGGGAATCCGTCGCCATCGTCATCATCAACCATCCTCCATCACCAATTTCATGATGCTCACCGCCGTGCGTGAGTAATTCCATCGTAGGCTTGCTAGACGGTAATGGGTTGGATGGGATCTATCATGTAATCGAGTTAGTTATCTTAGGGTTTGATCCCTAGTATCCACTATGTTCTGAGATTGATGTTGCTATGACTTTGCTATGCCTAATGCTTGTTACTAGGGCCCGAGTGCCATGATTTCAGATCTGAACCTATTATGTTTTCATCAATATATGAGAGTTCTTGATCCTATCTTGCAAGTCTATAGTCACCTATTATGTGTTATGATCCGTTAACCCCGAAGTGACAATAATCGGGATACTTACCGGTGATGGCCGTAGTTTGAGGAGTTCATGTATTCACTATGTGCTAATGCTTTGTTCCGGTACTCTATTAAAAGGAGGCCTTAATATCCCTTAGTTTCCGCTAGGACCCCGCTGCCACGGGAGGGTAGGACAAAAGATGTCATGCAAGTTCTTTTCCATAAGCATGTATGACTATATTCGGAATACATGCCTACATTACATCGATGAATTGGAGCTAGTTCTGTGTCACCCTAGGTTATGACTGTTACATGATGAACTGCATCCGGCATAATTCTCCATCACTAATCCATTGCCTACGAGCTTTCCATATATTGTTCTTAGCTTATTTACTTTTCCGTTGCTATTGCTATCATCACTACAAAATACCAAAAACATTACTTTTGCTACCGTTACCTTTTGCTACCGTTACCACTACTATCATATTACTTTGCTACTAAATACTTTGCTGTAGATATTAAGTTTCCAGGTGTGGTTGAATTGACAACTCAGCTGCTAATACTTGAGAATATTCTTTGGCTCCCCTTGTGTCGAATCAATAAATTTGGGTTGAATACTCTACCCTCGAAAACTATTGCTATCCCCTATACTTGTGGGTTATCAGGCAGCCGCAAGGAAGTGCCTCCTTATTACGTGAAAAATAATTATTCCTCCACCTGACAGCAGGGACCCACTGGACGGGCCACCGTATTTGGCGAAAAAAACGTTTCCCCCCTGACCGCTGGGACCCACCGGACGGGCCAACGTATTTCGCAAAAAAATGTTCCCCCTGCTATCAGCTCGGACCCACCGGAGGTGTCTCCTTGTTACGCACAAAAAAATTAATACTCCCCCTGCTAGTTGGGACCCACCTTGGTGGGAGGCTGACTTGTGGGCCTACTAAGTTGACGGGGACGGAGTGCTTTGTCAACTTAGTCAATATGAACGATTCTAGCTCCGGTGACCGTATGATGTCCATCCAACGGCCGTTGTGCTTCTTCAACCTCTGGTCTTCTTGCTCCAACCGCCCAAAGCAGCGCCGGTCGTGCCGCATGCTCCTGCCTCCCATGGCCGGCTGTGTTGCCGCGGAGGCCTCACTGCCCCCTACTATTCCCACCGCTGGCCAGGCCCTGCGGAGACAGTAGCCTCACACCGCGGCCGAACCAGTGAACCCTCGTACTCCTCTCCGCGTGGGCTTCCACTACCACGTCTTCCCCGGCTCCGTGTCGTCCCCTTCCTAGGCCTCGCCGTCGTCCACCGCCCTGGTGCTCTCGGCGCGGCGTGGTCAACGTGGTCAAGGAACGGCTTCCATCAGACATGGACTATACGTGGAGAGGCCGACAGCTGGGTCCACGGCCGTAGCAAGGAAGTGCCTCCTTATTACGCGGAAAATAATTATTCCTCCACCTGACAGCGGGGACCCACTGGACGGGCCACCGTATTTTTTGAAAAAATGTTTCCCCCTGACAGCTGGGACCCACCAACTACATCTTCGCACGCAAGGAAGTGTGTCTGGGCAAAAAAATACGATTCGCCCCCTGACTGCTGGCACCCACCAGCTACATCTTCGCACGTAAGGAAGTGCCTGACAGTCGGGACCCACCTGGTCGAAGCGTGCGTAGCATTGTCATTCTGGTCGCGAACGTGTACGTACATACTGGTCGATCTAGAGGCGCGCACGTAGCATGTACACGTACGTTCAACGGACAGTGTGCAAGAAAGAAAATACGGCCACGTACGTACATACGGGCAGGGTCTCGAACGCCTACTCGCGCATAGGTACGGCCAGGGCTTGTGTACATGGCTGGGTCGGAATGGAGAAACATCGTCGTCGTCGTGTTCATGGGGAGCCAACCGGCTGGGTCGGAACGGAATGCATCGTGTTGTTCATCAGGAGGGCTTGGATGGAACAGCCGATGGAAACGAGGCCCGGCGTACCGCAGAACGGAGGAAATGGCCTTGTGTTCGACCGACCATGTTCAAAACGGGATCCTGTTCATCGGGAGGGGTCTGGCGTACCACAAAACGGAGGAAACGGACCTCCTACGGTCGAAACGGGGGTCCTGTTGATCAGGAGGGGTGTGGCGTACCGCAAAACAGAGGAAACAGACTTGTGTTGGAGCGCTACGGTCGAAACGGGGGTCCTGTTCATCGGGAGGGGTGTGGCGTAACGCAAAATGGGACTCCACGGGATACTGTTCATCTCCACCGTCGACCCCCTCCAGCCTCCATGGGCTACTGTTCATCCACCGTCGACCTCCTCCAGCCTCCACATGCGATTGTTCATCCACGGGCTCCTGTTCATCCAGCCTCCACCGCGCGCGCTACTCCACTGGCTACTGTTCAACCAGCCCTCTCCACGGCCTCCTGTTCAACCACCACTCCACGGGCTATTGTTCATCCTGCCCTCCACCATCTACTGTTCACCATGCCCTCCATAAGGTGGTCCTGTTCATCCTGCCCTCCACGGGGTCCTGTTCATCTAGCCCAAACTGGCTCGATCAATCGGGGTACTATTCATCTAGAGGCAACACCATGGGGTCCTGTTCATCCACCCCCACCGGGAACTGTTCATCCACCCTCCCCCCCCCCCACAATGCTTACTGTTCATCTAGAGGAAGCATCGATCGGCTTCAGTTAGCACCAGTAGCGAAGGAATCGCTCGATCGGGTTCAGTTAACAGCCATCGATCGATCGCTTGGGTTCAGTAACGCTTAGCCTGCAGTGCAATCGCTTGGGTTCAGTTAGAGCCCAACGCCTCGCTCGGGTTCAGTTAGAGCCCAATGCCTCACACACACGCGTGTACGTACGAGATAAACACGCATCGCTCGGCCCCCGACCACCCACCGTAACCGGGGACTCCCTGATATTTTCCACGCCCTCGCTTCTACCACGGTTTTTTCCGTCATGGACGGCCCAAATAATGTCATGCAGCTGTGTCTCCGGCCCGCCCAGGACGAAAAGCCCATTTTCTGTCATGATTTTTTGTCATAGAAGTAGGACCCCACCACATCTATGATGATACCGGGTTTTGTCACAATTATCGTCATAGAAGTGTCATAAGTATGATAGAAAAAAATTTCGTTCGGCCCAAAATGTCACGGATGTGTCTTTTTTTGTAGTGTATGGTCAAGACATGATGTGATATACATTTGTTGTATGAGATGATCATGTTTTGTAAAGGTTATCGGCAACCCACAGGAGCCTTATGGTTGTCTCTTTATTGTATGAAATGCAAACGCCATGTAATTGCTTTACTTTATCACTATGTGTTAGTGATAGTTGTAGAAGCAATTGTTGGCGAGACGACCACGACGCAATGATGGAGATCAAGGTGTTGACCCGGTGACAATGGAGATCATGACGATGCTTTGGAGATGGAGATCAAAAGCACAAGATGATGATGGACATATCATGTCACATATTTTGATTGCATGTGATGTTTATATTTTATGCATCATATTTTGCTTAGTATGGCGGTAGCACTATAAGATGATCCCTTCACTAAATTTCAAGGTATAAGTGTTCTCCCTGAGTATGCACCGTTGCGATAGTTCATCGTGTTGAGACACCATGTGATGATCGGGTGTGATAGACTCTACGTTCACATACAATGGGTGCAAGACAGTTTTGCACATGCGCAATACTCGGGTTAAACTTGACGAGCCTGACATGTATAGACATGGCCTCGGAACACTGGAGACCGAAAGGTCGAACGTGAATCATATAGTAGATATGGTCAACATAGAGATGTTCACCATTGATGACTACTCCATTTCACGTGATGATCGGACATGGTTTAGTTGATTTGGATCATGTATCATTTAGATAACTTGAGGGATGTCTATCTAAGTGGGATTTCTTAAGTAATTTGATTAATTGAACTTAATTTATCATGAACTTATTCCTGATGGTATTTGCATATCTATGTTGTAGATCAATAGCTCGCCTTTTAGTTCCCTTATTTTTTGATATGTTCCTAGAGAAAACTAAGTTGAAAGATGTAGTAGCAATGATGTGGACTGGGTCCGTGATCTGAGGATTATCCTCATTGCAGCACAAAAGAATTATGTCCTTGATGCACCTCTAGGTGACAAACCTCTTGCAGGATCAGATACAGACGTTATGAACATTTTGCAAGCTCGATATGATGACTACTTGATAGTTTAGTCGTCATTCTTTACGGCTTAGAACCGGGACTTCAAAATTTTTTGAACGCCATGGAGCATATGAGATGTTCCAAGAGCTGAAATTGGTATTTCAGACTCATGCCCGTGTCGAGAGGTATGAGACCTCTGACAAGTACTTTGCCTACAAGATGGAGGAGAATAGCTCAACCAGGGAGCATATGCTCAGAATGTCTGGGTACTACAATCACTTGAATCAAGTGGGAGTTAATCTTCCAGATAATATAGTGATTCACAGAGTTCTCTAGTCAATATCACCAAGCTACTAGAACTTCGTGATGAACTATAATGTGCAAGGGATAACAGACAAGATTCCCAAGCTCTTTGCGATGCTGAAATCGGCGAAGGTAGAAATCAATAAAGAGCATCAAGTGTTGATGGTTAACAAGACCACTAGTTTCAAGAAAAAATGGCAAAGGAATAGAAAGGGAACTTCAAGAAGAATGACAAGAAAGTTGCCACTCCCATCAAGAAGCCCAAAGCTAGACCTAAGCCTGAAACTGAGTGCTTCTACTGCAAAGGGAATGGTCACTGGAAGTGGGACTACCCAAAATACTTGGCGGATAAGAAGGATGGCAAAGTGAACAAAGGTATATTTTATATACATGTTATTGATGTGTACTTTACTAGTGTTCATAGTAGCCCCTGGGTATTTGATACCGGTTCAGTTGCTAAGATTAGTAACTCGAAACAGGAGTTGCAAAATGAACAGAGACTAGTTAAGGGCAAGGTGACGATGTGTGTTGGAAGTGATTCCAAGGAGGATAAGATCACCATCGCGCACTCCCTCTACCTTCGGGATTAGTGTTGGACCTAAATAAATGTTATTTGGTGTTTGTGTTGAGCATGAATATGATTGGATCATGTTTATTGTGATACGGTTATTCATTTAAGTCTAAGAATAATTGTTGTTCTGCTTACATGAATAAAACCTTCTATGGTCATAAACCCAATGTAAATGGTTTATTGAATCTCGATCATAGTGATACACATATTCATAATATTGATGCGAAAAGATGCAAAGTTGATAATGATAGTGCAACCTATTTGTGGCACTGCCGTTTAGGTCATATTGGTGTAAAGCGCATGAAGAAACTCCATACGGATGGATTTTTGGAATCATTTGATTATGAATCATTTGATACTTGCGAACCATGCCTCATGGGCAAGATGATTCAAACTCCGTTCTCTAGAACAATGGAGCGAGCCAATGACTTATTGGAAAAAATACATACTGATGTATGCAGTTCCATGAGTGTTGAGGCACGCGGCGGGTATCATTATTTTCTGACCTTCACAGATGATTTGAGCAGATATGGGTATATCTACTTAATGAAACACAAGTCTCAAAGATTTGAAAATATTAAGAAATTTCAGAGTGAAGTGGAGAATCATCGTAAAAAGAAAATAAAGTTTTCTATGATATGATCAAAGAGGTGAATATTTGAGTTACGAGTTTGGCCTTCATTTAAAAGAATGTGGAATAGTTTCACAACTCATGCCACCTGGAACACCACAGCGTAATGGTGTGTCCGAACGTCGTAACCGTACTTTATTAGATATAGTGCGATCTATGATGTCTCTTACCGATTTACCACTATTGTTTTGGGGTTATGCATTAGAGACAACTGCATTCACATTAAATAGGGCACTGTCTAAATACGTTGAGACGACACCATATGAAGTGGGTTTGGCAAGAAACCTAAGCTGTCGTTTCTTAAAGTTTGGGCTTGCGACACTTATGTCAAAAGGCTTCAGCCTGATAAGCTCAAACCCAAATCGGATAAGTGCATCTTCATAGGATACCCTAAGGAAACAATTGGGTACACCTTCTACTACAGATCTGAAGGCAAGATCTTTGTTGCTGAGAATGGGAACTTTCTAGAGAAGGAGTTTCTCTCAAAAGAAGTGAGTGGGAGGAAAGTAGAACTTGATGAGGTAATTGTACCTTCTCTCGAATTGGAAAGTAGCACATCAGTGAAATCCGTTACCGTGATGCCTACACCAACTAGAGTGGAAGCTAATGATGATGATCATGAAACTTCGGATCAAGTTACTACTGGACCTCGTAGGTCGAACAGAGCATGTTCCGCACCAGAGTGGTATGGTAATCTAGTCCGGGAAGTCATGTTATTAGACCATGGCGAACCTACAAACTATGAAGAAACTATGATGAGCCTAAATTCTGACAGATGGCTTGAGGCCATGAAATCTGAGATAGGATCCATATATGAGAACAAAGTGTGGACTTTGGTGGACTTGCCCAATGATCGGCAAGCCATTGAGAATAAATGGATCTTCAAGAGGAAGACGGACACTGATGGTAGTGTTACTATTTACAAAGCTCGACTTGTCGCAAAAGGTTTTTGACAAGTTCAAGATGTTGACTATGATAAGATTTTCTCACTCGTAGCGATGCTTAAGTCTGCATGAATCATGTTAGAAATTGCCGCATTTTATGTAATCTGGCAAATGGATGTCAAAACTGCATTCCTTAATGGATTTCTTAAAGAAGAGTTGTATATGATGCAACCAGAAGGTTTTTGTCGATCCTAAAGGTGCTAACAAAATGTGCATGCTCCAGCGATTCATCTATGGACTGGTGCAAGCATCTCGGAGTTGGAATATACGCTTTGATGAGGTGATCAAAGCATATGGTTTTATACAGATTTTTGGTGAAGCCTGTATTTACAAGAAAGTGAGTGGGAGTTGTGTAGCATTTCTGATAGTATATGTGGATGACATACTGTTGATCGGAAATGATATAGAATTTCTGGATAGCATAAAAGGATACTTGAATAAGAATTTTTCAATGAAAGATCTCAGTGAAGGTACTTAGATATCTGGCATCAAGATTATAGGGATAGTTCGAGATGCTTAATAGGACTTTCACAAAGCACATACCTTGGCAATTTTTTTTGAAGAAGTTCAAAATAGGCCAATCAAAGAAAGGGTTCTTGTCTATGTTGCAAGGTGTGAAGTTGAGTAAGGCTCAAAACCTGACCACGGTGGAAGAGAGAGAGAGAATGAAAGTTATTCCCTATGCCTCAACCATATGTTCTATAAAGTATGCCATGTTGTGTACTAGACCTATTGTATACCTTGCCATGAGTTTGGCAAGGGGGTACAATAGTGATCTTGGATTAGATCACTGGATAGCGGTCAAAGTTATCCTTAGGTACCTAAACAGGACTAAGGAAATGTTTCTCGGTTATGGAGGTGATAATGAGTTCGTCATAAAGATTTACGTCGATGCAAGCTTTGACACTAATCTAGATGACTCTAAGTCTCAATCTAGATATGTATTAAACGTGGGAGCAATTAGCTAGAGTAGCTCCATGCAGAGCATTGCAGACATAGAAATTTGCAAAATACATACGGATCTGAATGTGGCAGACCCGTTGACTAAACTTCTCTCACAAGCAAAACATGATCACACCTTAGTACTCTTTGGGTGTTAATCACATAGAGATGTGAACTAGATTATTGACTCTATTAAACTCTTTGGGTGTTGGTCACATGGCGATGTGAACTATTGGTGTTCAATCACATGGCGATGTGAACTAGATTATTGACTCTAGTGCAAGTGGGAGACTGAAGAAAATATGCCCTAGAGGCAATAATAAAGTTGTTTTTTTATATTTCCTTATATCATGATAAATGTTTATTATTCATGCTAGAATTGTATTAACTGGAAACTTGATACATGTGTGAATACATAGACAAAACACTGTGTCCCTAGTAAGCCTCTACTAGACTGGCTCGTTAATCAAAGATGGTTAAGTTTCCTAACCATAGACATGTGTTATCATTTGATGAACGGGATCACATCATTAGGAGAATGGTGTGATGGACAAGACCCATTGGTTAGCTTAGCATATTGATCGTTCAGTTTTATTGCTATTGCTTTCTTCATGTCAAATACATATTCCTTCAACTATGAGATTATGCAACTCCCAGATACTGGAGGAATACCTTATGTGCTATCAAACGTCACAACATAACTAGGTAATTATAAAGATTCTCTACAGGTATCTCCGAAGGTGTTTGTTGGGTTGGCATAGATCGAGATTAGGATTTGTCATTCCGAGTATTGGAGAGGTATCTCTGGGCCCTCTTGGTAATGCACATCATAAGAAGCCTTGCAAGCAAAGTGACTAATGAGTTAGTTACAAGATGATGTATTACAGAACGAGTAAAGAGACTTGCCGGTAACGAGATTGAACTAGGTATGTGGATATCGACGATCGAATCCCGGGCAAGTAACATACCGATGGACAAAGGGAATAATATATGTTGTCATAACGGTTCGACCGATAAAGATCTTCGTAGAATATGTCGGAGCCAATATGAGCATCCGGGTTCCGCTATTAGTTATTGACCGGAGAGGTGTCTCGGTCATGTCTACATAGTTCTCGAACCCGTAGGGTCCGCACGCTTAACATTCGATGATGATTTAGTATTATATGAGTTATGTCATTTGGTGACCGGATGTTGTTCAGAGTCCCAGATGAGATCACAGAAAGGAAGATGAGTCTCGAAATGGTCGAGAGGTAAAGATTGATATATAGGACGATGGTATTCGGACACCGGAAGTGTTCTGGAGGGTACCGGGTACTTATAGGGTCACTGGAAAGGAGTTTCGGGCACCCCCGGCAAAGATATGGGCCTTATGGGCCAAGTGAGGGAACGCACCAGCCATGTTGCGCCCCTATAGAGGCTAGCCCTATGAGAAGGAGAAGGAAAGAGGGGAGGGAAAGGAAAGTGTGGATCAGGATTCCTACTTCCTTCCCTCTTCCCCCTCTTTCCTCCACCCTCGGTTATATATGGCAGGGGGCACGGTTTGGGAGGGAATCCAAGTAGGATTCCTCCTACTTGGGCGCCTCCTATGGCTGCCCCTCCCCCTCCCACCTATATATATGAGAAGGGGGCGCCTAGCACACACCAGACAATTGTCTAACCGTGTACGGCGCCCCTCTCCACCGTTTACCACCTCGGTCATATTTTCGTAGTGCTTAGGCAAAGACCTGCGGAGATCACTTCACCATCACCGTCACCATGCTGTCGTGATGATGTAAATCATCTACTACCTCGACACCTTGCTGGATCAAGAAGGCGAGGGACGTCACCGAGATGCACGTGTGCAGAACTCGGAGGTGTCGTACGTTCGGTACTCGATCGCTAGAGCACGAAGAAAGTTTGACTACATCAACCGCGTTGTGAAACGCTTCCGCTTACGGTCTACGAGGGTACGTAGACACACTCTCCCCCTCGTTGCTATGCATGTCCTAGATAGATCTTGCGTGAGCGTAGGAAATTTTTGAAATTGCATGCTACATTTCCCAACAGTTCAGGCCCTCTGAGAAGAGTAACAAGCCCTACATCCTTTGCTCCTTGAGCTCTCCTTTAGGTATTGTTGGAAAT
Organism: Triticum aestivum; assembly: GCF_018294505.1. NCBI lineage: Eukaryota > Viridiplantae > Streptophyta > Magnoliopsida > Poales > Poaceae > Triticum > Triticum aestivum. The sequence continues at coordinate 228,043,671 of NC_057800.1, read as the reverse complement.
TACAAGCAATGTGAACCCTCGTCCAAATGGAAGGGAGTGCTTATATAAAGTACACCGACCCCCTTTCCTTCTATGCTACAAGGGTTAATCATGACTATTATTTCTACCCACTACGGAAGGTAAGTGATACGTCTCCAACGTATCAATATTTTTTGATTGCTCCATGCTATATTATCTACTGTTTTGGACATTATTGGGCTTTATTATCCACTTTTATATTATTTTTGGGACTAACCTATTAACCGGAGGCCCAGCCCAGAATTGCTGTTTTTTTGCCTGTTTTAGGGTTTCGAAGAAAAGTAATATCAAACGGAGTCCAAACGGAATGAAACCTTTGGGAACGTGATTTTGTCAACGAACAAGACCCGGGAGACTTGGACCCTACGTCAAGAAAGAAAAGAGGAGGCCACGAGGTAGGGGGGCGCGCCTGCCTACCCTAGGCGCGCACTCCACCCTCGTGGGCCCCTGTTGCTCCACCGACGTACTCCTTCCTCCTATATATACCTACGTACCCCCAAACAATCAGATACGGAGCCAAAACCCTAATTCCACCGCCGCAACTTTCTGTATCCACGAGATCCCATCTTGGGGTCTGTTCCGGAGCTCCGCCGGAGGGGGCATCGATCACGGAGGGCTTCTACATCAACACTATAGCCTCTCCGATGAAGTGTGAGTAGTTTACCTTAGACCTACGGGTCCATAGTTAGTAGCTAGATGGCTTCTTCTCTCTTTTTGGATCTCAATACAATGTTCTCCCCCTCTCTTGTGGAGAACTATTCGATGTAATCTTGTTTTTGCGGTGTGTTTGTTGAGATCGATGAATTGTCGGTTTATGATCAAGTCTATCTATGAATAATATTTGAATCTTCTCTGAATTCTTTTATGTATGATTGGTTATCTTTGCAAGTCTCTTCGAATTATCAGTTTGGTTTGGCCTACTAGATTGATCTTTCTTGCAATGGGAGAAGTGCTTAGCTTTGGGTTCAATCTTGCGGTGTCCTTTCCCAGTGACAGTAGGGGCAGCAAGGCACGTATTGTATTGTTGCCATCGAGGATAACAAGATGGGGTTTTCTTCATATTGCATGAGTCTATCCCTCTACATCATGTCATCTTGCTTAAGGCGTTACTCTGTTTTTAACTTAATACTCTAGATGCATGCTGGATAGCGGTCGATGAGTGGAGTAATAGTAGTAGATGCAGGCAGGAGTCGGTCTACTTGTCTCGGACGTGATGCCTATATACATGATCATACCTAGATATTCTCATAACTATGCTCAATTCTGTCAATTGCTCAACAGTAATTTGTTCACCCACCGTAGAATACTTATGCTCTCGAGAGAAGCCACTAGTGAAACCTATGGCCCCCGGGTCTATCTTTATCATATTGATCTCCTACTACTTAGTTATTTCCTTTGCTATTTACTTTGCCTTTATTTTACTTTGCATCTTTATCATAAAAATACCAAAAATATTATCTTATCATATCTATCAGATCTCACTCTCGTAAGTGGCCTTATAGGGATTGACAACCCCTATTTGCGTTGGTTGCGAGGATTTATTTGTTTTGTGCAGGTACGAGGGACTCGCGCGTAGCCTCCTACTGGATTGATACCTTGGTTCTCAAAAACTGAGGGAAATACTTACGCTACTTTGCTGCATCATCCCTTCCTCTTCGGGGAAAACCAACGCAGTGCTCAAGAGGTAGCAAGAAGGATTTCTGGCGCCGTTGCCGGGGAGGTCTACGCAAAAGTCAACATACCAAGTACCCATCACATACCCTTATCTCCCGCATTACATTATTTGCCATTTGCCTCTCGTTTTCCTCTCCCCCACTTCACCCTTGCCGTTTTATTCGCCCTCTCTCTCTATCCTCCTCTCTTTCTCTATTTGCCTCTTTTTGCCCGCTTGCTTTTTGTTTGCTTGTGTGTTAGTTTGCTTGCTTGTCACGATGGCTCAAGATAATACTAAATTGTGTGACTTCACCAATACCAACAACAATGATTTTATTAGCACTCCGATTGCTCCTCTTACCGATGCTGAATCTTGTGAAATTAATACTGCTTTGCTGAATCTTGTCATGAAAGATCCGTTTTCCGGCCTTCCTAGTGAAGATGCCGCTACCCATCTAAATAGCTTCGTTGATTTGTGTGACATGCAAAAGAAGAAAGATGTGGATAATGATATTGTTAAATTGAAGCTATTTCCTTTTTCGCTTAGAGATCGTGCTAAAGCTTGGTTTTCGTCTTTGCCTAAAAATAGTATTGATTCATGGAACAAGTGCAAAGATGCTTTTATCTCTAAGTATTTTCCTCCCGCTAAGATCATCTCTCTTAGAAACGATATTATGAATTTTAAGCAACTTGATCATGAACATGTTGCACAAGCTTGGGAGAGAATGAAACTAATGATACGTAATTGCCCTACTCATGGTTTAAATTTGTGGATGATTATACAAAAATTTATGCCGGATTGAATTTTGCTTCTAGAAATCTTTTAGATTCGGCCGCGGGAGGCACTTTTATGGAAATCACTTTAGGAGAAGCTACTAAACTCCTAGATAATATTATGGTTAATTATTCTCAATGGCATACTGAAAGATCTACTAATAAAAAGGTGCATGCGATAGAAGAAATTAATGTTTTGAGTGGAAAGATGGATGAACTTATGAAATTATTTGCTAATAAGAGTGTTTCTTCTGATCCTAATGATATGCCCTTGTCTACTTTGATTGAGAATAATAATGAATCTATGGATGTGAATTTTGTTGGTAGGAACAATTTTGGTAACAACGCGTATAGAGGAAATTTCAACTCCTAGGCCTTATCCTAGTAATCCCTCTAATAATTATGGTAATTCCTACAACAATTCTTATGGAAATTATAATAAGATGCCCTCTGATTTTGAATCTAATATTAAAGAATTTATTACTTCGCAAAAGAATTTTAATGCTATGATTGAAGAAAAATTGCTTAAGATTGATGATTTGGCTAGGAACGTTGATAGAATTGCTCTTGATGTTGATTCTTTGAAACTTAGATCTATTCCACCTAAGCATGATATCAATGAGTCTCTCAAAGCCATGAGAATTTCCATTGATGAGTGCAAAGAAAGAACCGCTAGGATGCGTGCTAAGAAAGATGCCTTTATAAGAGCGTGTTCTTCTAGTTCCTATGAAAATAAAGATGAAGATCTAAAAGTTATTGATGTGTCCCCTATTAAATCTTTGTTTTGCAATATGAATCTTGATAATGATGGGACTGAATATGATCCACCTTTACCTAGAAGGCGTTCCAAGAATTCGGAATTTGTTGATCTTGATGCTAAATTTGATAAAAGTGGGATTGAAGAAATTAAAACCCTAGATGTTGCTAAACCCACTATTATGGATTTCAAGGAATTTAACTATGAAAATTGCTCTTTGATTGATTGTATTTCCTTGTTGCAATCCGTGCTAAATTCTCCTCACGCTTATAGTCAAAATAAAGCGTTTACTAAACATATCGTTGATGCCTTGATGCAATCTTATGAAGAAAAACTTGAATTGGAAGTTTCTATCCCTAGAAAACTTTATGATGAGTGGGAACCAACTATTAAAATTAAAATTAAAGATCATGAATGCTATGCTTTATGTGATTTGGGTGCTAGTGTTTCCACGATTCCAAAGACTTTGTGTGATTTGTTAGGTTTCCGTGATTTTGATGATTGCTCTCTAAACTTGCACCTTGCGGATTCCACTATTAAGAAACCTATGGGAAGAATTAATGATGTTCTTATTGTTGCAAATAGGAATTATGTGCCCGTAGATTTTATTGTTCTTGACATAGATTGCAATCCTTCATGTCCTATTATTCTTGGTAAGACCTTTCCTTAGAACGATTGGTGCAATTATTGATATGAAGGAAGGAAATATTAGATTCCAATTTCCATTAAGGAAAGGCATGGAACACTTTCCTAGAAAGAAAATTAAATTACCTTATTAATCTACTATGAGAGCCACTAATGGATTGCATACCAAAGATGGCAATACGTAGATCTATTCTTACTTGTTATGCCTAGCTAGGGGCGTTAAACGATAGCGCTTGTTGGGAGGCAACCCAATTTTATTTTTATTCCTTGCTTTTTGCTCCTGTTTAGTAATAAATAATTTATCTAGCCTCTGTTTTTGTTGTGTTTTTTTGTTTAATTAGTGTTTGTGCCAAGTAGAACCGTTGGGAAGACTTGGGGAAAGTCTTGTTGAACTTGCTGTAAAAAAACAGAAACTTTAGCGCTTACGAGAACTACTGCCATTTTTATTTGGAAAGTGATATTTAGTTAATTATTTTTCAGATGACTAATAGATAAATTCCTCACGTCCAGCAATTTATTTTAGAATTTTTTGGGTTCCAGATCTTGCGCTAGCTACAGATTACTACAGACTGTTCTGTTTTTGACAGATTCTGTTTTTCGTGTGTTGTTTGCTTATTTTGATGAATCTATGGTTAGTAAAATAGTTTATAAACCATAGAGAAGTTGGAATACAGTAGGTATAACACCAATATAAATAAATAATGAATTCATTACAGTACCTTGAAGTGGTCTTTTATTTTCTTTCGCTAACGGAGCTCACGAGATTTTCTACTTTAAGTTTTTATGTTGTGAAGTTTTCAAGTTTTGGGTAAAGATTTGATGGATTATGGAACAAGGAGTGGCAAGAGCCTAAGCTTGGGGATGACCATGGCACCTCCAAGATAATCTAAGGACACCTAAAAGCCAAAGCTTGGTGATGCCCCGGAAGGCATCCCCTCTTTCATCTGCTTCTATCGGTAACTTTACTTGGAGCTATATTTTTATTCGCCACATGATATGTGTTTTGCTTGGAGCATCTTGTATTATTTGAGTCTTTGCTTGTTAGTTTACCACAATCATCCTTGCTGTACACACCTTTTGAGAGAGCCATACATGAATTGGAATTTGTCAGAATACTCTATGTGCTTCGCTTATATCTTTTGAGTTATATAATTTTGCTCTAGTACTTCACTTATATCTTTTCGAGCACGGTGCTAGGTTTGTTTTATAGAAACTATTGATCTCTCATGCTTCACTTAGATTATTTTGAGAGTCTTAATAGCATGGTAATTTGCTTTAAATCCTAATATGCTATGATAAGTTTGATACTTGATAATCGTTTTGAGATATGAAGATGGTGATATTAAAGTCATGCTAGTTGAGTAGTTGTGAATTTGAGAAATACTTGTGTTAAAGTTTGTGATTCCCGTAGCATGCACGTATGGTGAACCATTATGTGATGAAGTCAGAGCATGATTTATTTTTTGATTGCCTTCCTTATGAGTGGCGGTCGGGGACGAGCGATGGTCTTTTCCTACCAATCTATCCCCCTAGGAGCAGGCACGTAATGCTTTGCTTTGATAACTTGTAGATTTTTGCAATAAGTATATGAGTTCTTTATGACTAATGTTGAGTCCATGGATTATACACACTCTCACCCTTCCACCTTTGCTAGCCTCTCTAATACCGCGCACCTTTCGCCGGTATCATACACCCACCATATACCTTCCTCAAAACAGCCACCATACCTACCTATTATGGCATTTCCATAGCCATTCCGAGATATATTGCCATGCAACTTTCCACCGTTCCGTTTATTATGACACACTCCACCATTGTCATATTGCTTAGCATGATCATGTAGTTGACATCGTATTTGTGGCAAAGCCACCATTCATAATTCTTTCATACGTGTCACTCTTGATTCATTGCATATCCCGGTACACCGCCGGAGGCATTCATATAGAGTCATATTTTGTTCTAAGTATCGAGTTGTAATTGTTGAGTTGTAAGAAAAATAAAAGTGTGATGATCATCATTATTAGAGCATTGTCCCAGTGAGGAAAGGATGATGGAGACTATGATTCCCCCACAAGTCGGGATGAGACTCCGGACGAAAAATAAAAAAAGAGAAAGAAAAGAGGCCATAAAAAAAAAGAGAAAAGGCCCAAATAAAAAAATGAGAGAAAAAGAGAGAAGGGACAATGTTACTATCCTTTTACCACACTTGTGCTTCAAAGTAGCACCATGATCTTCATAGTAGAGAGTCTCTCATGTTATCACTTTCATATACTAGTGGGAATCTTTCATTATAGAACTTGGCTTGTATATTCCAATGATGGGCTTCCTCAAAATGCCCTAGGTCTTCATGAGCAAGCAAGTTGGATGCACACCCACTTAGTTTCTTTTTGAGCTTTCATATACTTATAGCTCTAGTGCATTCGTTGCATGGCAATCCCTACTCACTCACATTGATATCTATTGATGGGCATCTCCATAGCCCGTTGATACGCCTAGTTGATGTGAGACTATCTTCCCCCTTTTGTCTTCTCCACAACCACCACTCTGTTCCACCTATAGTGCTATATCCATGGCTCACGCTCATGTATTGCGTGAAGATTGAAAAAGTTTTGAGAATGTCAAAAGTATGAAACAATTGCTTGGCTTGTTATCGGGGTTGTGCATGATTTAAACATTTTGTGTGGTGAAGATAGAGCATAGCCAGACTATATGATTTTGTAGGGATAACTTTCTTTAGCCATGTTATTTTGAGAAGACATAATTGCTTTGTTAGTATGCTTGAAGTATTATTATTTTTATGTCAATATGAAATCTTGTCTTGAATCTTTCGGATCTGAATATTCATACCACAATTAAGAAGAATTACATTAAAATTATGCCAAGTAGCACTCCGCATCAAAAGTTCTATTTTTATCATTTACCAACTCGAGGACGAGCGGGAATTAAGCTTGTGGATGCTTGATACATCTCCAACGTATCTATAATTTTTGATTGCTCCATGCTATATTATCTACTGTTTTGGACATTATTGGGCTTTATTATCTACTTTTATATTATTTTTGGGACTAACCTATTAATCGGAGGCCCAGCCCAGAATTGCTGTTTTTTTGTCTGTTTTAGGGTTTCGAAGAAAAGGAATATCAAAATGAAACCTTTGGGAATGTGATTTTCTCAACGAACAAGACCCGGGAGACTTGGACCCTACGTCAAGAAAGAAAAGAGGAGGCCACGAGGTAGGGAGGCGCGCCTGCCTACCCTAGGCGCGCCCTCCACCCTCGTGGGCCCCCTGTTGCTCCACCGACGTACTCCTTCCTCCTATATATACCTATGTACCCCCAAATGATCAGATACAGAGCCAAAACCCTAATTCCACCGCCGCAACTTTCTGTATCCACGAGATCCCATCTTGGGGCCTGTTCCGGAGCTCCGTCGGAGGGGGCATCGATCACGGAGGGCTTCTACATCAACACCATAGCCTCTCCGATGAAGTGTGAGTAGTTTACCTTAGACCTACGGGTCCATAGTTAGTAGCTAGATGGCTTCTTCTCTCTTTTTGGATCTCAATACAATGTTCTCCCCCTCTCTTGTGGAGAACTATTCGATGTAATCTTCTTTTTGCGGTGTGTTTGTTGAGACCGATGAATTGTGGGTTTATGATCAAGTCTATCTATGAATAATATTTGAATCTTCTCTGAATTCTTTTATGTATGATTGGTTATATTTGCAAGTCTCTTCGAATTATCAGTTTGGTTTGGCCTACTAGATTGATCTTTCTTGCAATGGGAGAAGTGCTTAGCTTTGGGTTCAATCTTGCGGTGTCCTTTCCTAGTGACAGTAGGGGCAGTAAGGCACGTATTGTATTGTGGCCATCGAGGATAACAAGATGGGGTTTTCTTCATATTGCATGAGTCTATCCATCTACATCATGTCATCTTGCTTAAGGCGTTACTCTGTTTTTAACTTAATACTCTAGATGCATGTTGGATAGCGGTCGATGAGTGGAGTAATAGTAGTAGATGCAGGCAGGAGTCGGTCTACTTGTCTCGGACGTGATGCCTATATACATGATCATACCTAGATATTCTCATAACTATGCTCAATTCTGTCAATTGATCAACAATAATTTGTTCACCCACCGTAGAATACTTATGCTCTCGAGAGAAGCCACTAGTGAAACCTATGGCCCTCGGGTCTATCTTTATCATATTGATCTCCTACTACTTAGTTATTTCCTTTGCTATTTACTTTGCCTTTATTTTACTTTGCATCTTTATCATAAAAATACCAAAAATATTATCTTATTATATCTATCAGATCTCACTCTCGTAAGTGGCCTTATAGGGATTGACAACCCCTATTTGCGTTGGTTGCGAGGATTTATTTGTTTTGTGCAGGTACGAGGGACTCGCGTGTAGCCTTCTACTGGATTGATACCTTGGTTCTCAAAAATTGAGGGAAATACTTATGCTACTTTGTTGCATCATCCCTTTCTCTTCGGGGAAAACCAACGCAGTGCTCAAGAGGTAGCAGTAAGGCCGACTCCAACGCACGACCTCAAATGGTCCGCCCGCGTCCGTTTAGGGCTAAATGAACACAAAACACGGCTCAACGCGTGGGAGCAAACGGACAAACATCTGTTTTTGTGTCTGCTTTTATCCCATTCCTGACCCAAATTTGGGTCGCGTTTGCGTTGAAACAAATACGTGTGGACGGGCGCAATGCGTGCCCTTGTCCTCCCCTAGCCCGCCCGTTGGGGACACCAACACCCCTTTTTCTCTTATCCTCCTCCTCCTGCCGTCCCACCCCTACCCCCCGCCATAGCCACCACCGACGTTTTCTCGGGGGGGGGGGGGGGGGGCTCGCTGTCCAACCCGACCATCGGATTTGTGTCTCTCTCGCCCCGGCACCAGCGGCCAACTGGTAGATCCGCGGCAGCGAGATTTGGCGCATCCGGCCGCCGACGACTGCGCCTTGCTATGGATTGGCCGGGTACTGAACCGCACAGCCTCGGTAATGCCTCCGTGCCGCGTGCAGGTATAGAATCTGCCTCTAGCCACTCGGTTCTATCCCATCGGCAGTTCATCGGAAAAGGCACACCCGACCATCGTCCGGGCTCGGCGCTGGCCCAACAGCTCGTCGGCTCACCATTGCCGCTCATAAAGTGCGACAACTGCCCGTGGCAGGTCATGTGCCGCATTTCTACCACGCCGGAACATTCTAGATGGGTGTTTTTCAAATGCAAAAAAGATGGGGTATGTACTTCTTTGGATTCGGTTGTGCTCCCAGATTGGATGCAAGTTTTGATATTGGGAAGAAGGATACATTGATCTATTGATAGCACGAAATTTGATAGATACTCGTGCACTCGTTGCTAGAATAGAGGATAGAGATGAGATTAGATGCGAATCAACGTCTACTTCTTTAGAATCAAAGAAGAAAGGAGTGTGCAAGCTCGAGAAGCCGCAAATCAACAATAAAAACATAGAGAAGATATTAATCCAACTAGTGGGAGTAATTATAAAAGTTGGATATCTTTTAAAATGTCTAATTGTGGTTCTTATTTATTTTTTGTCGTACTTTCCTAGCAAAGAATTGATGAATGTACTTCAATGTATCCAAATGTCATTGATGAAATAAAAGAAATGTGTTTTAGTGGGAAAAAAATGTATACATACGGGCACCGCCCGGCCGTGGCGGACCAGATGTATCCACCCGTTGGCGCATGTCCAGCGCATCAAGAAAAACGGCCAGACGCCACCTCATTGCCTTACCCAAACAAAAAAAATTGAACAGAAGGAAGTTATATTTAGGGTCGTGCGCTGAGTTGGCGTAAAAGCATCTCCAACAAGCGCACAAAAGTTTCGCGTGCTAAAATAGTTTTAGCACGCCACTGTAGCACTTTTAGGGTACCGGACCCAACATTGGTCTAGCAGATGCCAAAAAACGCGTGCAAAAAACACATAGTGCAAATTATGAAGCACGCGCAATCCGGTGCCCTAAATTTACAGTTTCTGATAGCGCTTTTTAGCGTATGCCCAAACTTTTTTTACGCGTGCACTATTTTACAGATTCTGCTAGAGCTGTCCGACGCAAAAAAAACTCGAATTTTAGCGCGCGGAGTAGTTTTTGTGCGCGTGTTGAAGATTCTCTAACTTACATATTAGTATTGTTAATGTATGCTCTATCAACGATGGCGACCCTCCGGATGCTCTTCGTGCTCGTTCCTCTTCTCGTCTTCGAGTGATTTGCTCGTCTGAGCATCTGAGGGTTCCTCGTTCGAATGATAGAGCGCGTTGCAATCGCCCGAGTCCTTTCAGGGTCACGTCTAACATTAGCGTAACTTGAGTTGTAGACTCATGGATCATATTGTATTGGATCTTCGTGAGCATACCCCTTGGTGCAACCTCATCAGCAAGTGATGGCGGCTATGCGTCTTGCGGGCGAAAAAGACACTCTATTTATGGACATCGACGCTGCCGCAGAGGAATTTGAGGACGAGACTTAGGATGTCGGTAGCACCCCATTGACCGCGCCGTCAACGCCCGTTCGCACCGCCGCCACGACGAGCAGGCCGACACGTACACGTCCGCCGTCGTCGATAGCGAGAAAATAAAACACGGGATGCGACCGCAGACGTATTGCCGGGCCTCACAGTCGGTGAGTTTGCCTGGAGCTTCACAGAGGCACTCTCCCCCCTCCTGCTAAAGCTTCACTTCTCGGGACTCATGGCTTGTCAGCGAGCTTGCTGCCAGACATGAGGAAGACATGTCATGGGAAACGGGCACCACCGCGACCGGCGATCATTTAGACTAGGTTAGAATAGCCTAGTCCATTATAGTTTAGTTGAAATATTTCAAAAATGTAAAGATTCTCGTCCGGTTGGGATGAAAATCATACGGTTTGCATATACGTTCGTCCCTTTTGTTCAAATCTGCTTTGAAATGTATGCGGTATGATTGGATGACCAACTCCAATATCACTATCCGCGGACCCGTCTGTTCGCTTGTGCGGACGGATACGTGTCCGTTTTAGGGTCCGTGTTGGAATGTCATTAGGTATGCACGTAATGCCTAGAAAAAAAGGTCGACTATTAGTTTTGTTTCTTTCAAGAGCACACCAAATGTGTTAGCATCAAAATTTCTTGTTTGTTTGGAAAAACAGGGATTTGCTCTCATGCTCAAATGAAACTTGCCACTGCTCCAAGACGGCTGCAATGACTTTTCCACTTTCTGGTTACTAGTCCAATTATCAACTATTTGGTTGTTGTTTCTGTTGAGTTGTTATGTTACCTTTGTATTCATGTAATGTATATCTGGTCAATTGTTGTAACTAGCAGTCTTAGTCTCCAGGAGGTTACCTAGTCTAGCGCCACCTCCTGTGATCGTGCCCTGCATGTAGTGCTGCTCCTTGTATATTTAACCAGACTGCCTACGTCATTGTAACACGAGATCTATAATCCAGTTTGGTATCAGAGTGATGGTTACTCCTCCCTCCTCTCCGCGCGAGGCTGATGCCGACCAAGCCGCCGCTATCGCCGTGGCCGCCGTTGCCGAACCCACGGCCGCCGCCGCTGCCACCCTCCCTGCCGTTGATCTGCGCCCTCGCGCTCTGGCCACTATCGACACCTCTGGTCCCGTCGACGCTGATGGCTCCGTCGACGCCTCTGGCTCCGTCGGTCTTCCTCTTTCCACCCTCCCACCCAACACCGTGAGCATACCCTCCTCCTCCAACCCAAACCACCTCTACCTGCCAGCATCGCGGGCATCATCGACTTCAAGCTCGCCCTCGACGGGGCCAACTTCGCTCGCTGGCGCAACTACATCACCCTGCTGCTCAGGCGCTACCACGCGGAGGACCACGTCAGGGCCGGCTCGTCCCGTCGCCTGGCCGATCCTGACTGGCGCGACGACGACAGCACTGCCGTCCTCTGGTTCTTCTCCACCATTGAGGGGGACCTCCTCGATGTTGTCGCGCCGGCCGGCTCCACTGCCTTCACGATCTGGTCTCGGCTCCATGAATATTTTCTGGACAACGAGGCCGAGCAGGCCATGCACCTCGGCCAGGAGTTCCGAGCGACCACCCGCGGCGACCTCAGCGTCAACGTCTACTGTCGCCGTCTTCAGGGCCTCACCGCCACACTTGCTGACGTCCGGGAGCCGGTCACTGACCGCACCCTGACTCTGTAGATGCTCGACGGCCTCGGTCCCAAGTTCGCGATGCGGGCCGCTATCATCTAGTCCACCGTGCCTCTCCCGACGTTCAACCAGGCACGATCTTGGCTCGTCCTCGCCGAGCTCTCCATGGACAAGCGCGCGCGTCGAGGGGGCCCAGGTCCTCGCCGTTCAGCATGAGGACCGCGGTGATCGCGGCGGTGCTCGTGGCGGCAGTGGCGACCGCGGCGGTGGCAGTGGGCGCGGTGGCCAACTTGGAGCCGGCCGCAACCAGCGTGGCGGCCGAGGACGTGGGCGCGGACGCGGGTGCGGTGATGCTCCCGCCGGCCGCGGCGCTGGCTCTCAGCCGTGGCTTGGGTACTTCACGCCGATGGGGCTGTCCTTCCCTCCCCCGCGCTCGCCTTGGATTCCTCCGAACTCTGCCAGTGTCCTTGGCCCCCGTCCCGGCATGCCACACCAGCGTACCCGCTGCTGCTGAGCCATGCGCCGACGCCCCCAGCGCTTCCTGCTCCTTCCACCTATGGCGCTGCTGCCCCCGGGTGGGACGCGACAGCCATGTACCACGCCGCCCCCAGCTACGGCTCTGCCTTCCCCGCCAACGCCGAATGGATCATGGACACCGGCGCCGCCTCACATGTCACTGGAGACCCAGGTACCTTGACCTCTTGTCGTTCCTTTTTAGCTCCTTATACTCGTCACATCATCGTTGGTAACGGCACTCGTCTTCCTGTTCTTGCTATCGGTACCACGCATCTCCCTCCCAAGCCCTTTTATTTACGTCATATTCTCCTATCTCCTAACATTGTTAAAAATCTTATCTCTGTCCGTAAGTTCACCCATGACAATTTATGTTATGTGGAATTTGACCCCCTTGGTTTCTCCGTGAAGGACCTAGCCACCAAGGCGCTGCTCCTGAGGGTCAACAGTGACGGCGATCTCTATCCCTTCTCCAGCAATAAAGGCGCTACCACCTCCACCGCCTTCACTGTCTCCGTGTCTGATTTATGGCATAGGCGGCTTGGGCACCCTAGCTCCTCCTCATTTTCTCGTTTTCCCTTAGATTTCCTTTCTACTTGTAATAAGGATGATCGTTCGACGCACTTGTGTGATGCGTGTCAGCTGGGCAAAAATACTCGGATGCCTTTTCCCACATCTACCTCTTATACTTGTGAACCATTTCATTTAATTCATTGTGATATATGGACATCTCCTATGATTAGTCATTCAGGCTACAAGTACTATCTCGTTATTGTGGATTATTATACGCATTACTCGTGGACTTTCCCTCTCCGTGCCAAATCCGACACATGCAACACCCTCCTTTGTTTCTTCAAATTCATTTTCACTCAATTTGGTGTACTCGTACGGTGTGTGCAGTGTGACAATGGTGGCGAATTCCTTACCACGTCTCTCCGCGACTACTTCTCCTCCAACGGCGTTGTATTCCATCTCACATGCCCTCACACCTCTCCGCAAAATGGGAAAGCAGAACGCCAGATCCGCACCACCAACGACGTTGTTCAGGCATTGCTCATCCAAGCCGCCCTCCCTCCCCCCTTTTGGGTTGAGGCCCTCCACACCGCCACCACACTACTCAACATTCGTCCCTCTTGTGTCATTCATCTCTTTACCCCGCATTTTCTTTTGTATGGTGTCCATCCCTCGTATGACTATCTACGGACGTTTGGTTGTCTTTGTTACCCAAACATCTCCGCCGCAACCACCCACAAGCTCTCCCCACATTCCACACGTTGCGTCTTCCTTGGCTACCCACGCGAATAGAAGGGGTATAGATGTCTTGATCTCGCCACGCGCAAAGTTATTATTTCCCGGCATGTCACGTTTGACGAATCCATCTTTCCCTTCTCCGTTCTCACCAATTGTGCTGCCACAGAAAATCATCCCTCTGCCGCAGCCTCCAATCCGTTGCGTCGCATCTCGCACCTACCACCCTTCCCGCACCCCACTCCCTCGTCGCCAGCTGGACATCCCGCCAATGCCCCTGGGCAACCCCCGCCCACTCCCGCTCCCACCACTAGCCATGCAGCCAACCACCCACGCGCTATGGGCTGCTCCACTGTGGGGCCAGCCAGCCATGCAGCCACTCCCACACCCGCAGGCTATGCAGCCACTCCCGTGCCCGCAGGCCATGCAGCTGCTTCCCCCACGCGCATTCACACTGCGGATCTCGCCACTCCCGCGCCCAGCTCCCCCCGCCTCGTGCCTCGCGCCGCATCTACCTCGGGATCGCCCCCAGGTGGATCTTGCCCCGTACGCACGCCCCTGTTCTTCAATCTCGTAACACCACGCTTGCCTCTGTCTCCCCACAGCCCGCCGCTGCCGCCCCGCGCTGTTCACGTTACCCCCGTCGCCAATCCCCATCCAATGAAGACTCGTGGTAAAACCGACTACGCCATGCCTAAGGATATCTTTGACATGCATGTCGCCAATGCCCCTTCCCCCATCCCCTCCTTGTACCATTCCGCTCTTCAAGGCCCACATTGGTGTGCTGCGATGGTCAACGAGTATAACGCCCTAATTCGGAATGATACTTGGTCTTTGGTTCCTTGTCCTGCAGGTGTCAATGTGGTGACCGACAAGTGGATCTTTCACCACAAACTCCATCCCGACGGCTCTCTGGTGAGGTACAAGGCACGCTGGGTGGTGCGCGGCTTCACACAGCAGCCGGGCGTGGACTATGGGGAGACGTTTAGCCCCGTGGTCAAGCCGGCTATTATTCGGGTGGTTCTCAGCATTGCGACGGTGCACTCTTGGCCCATTCGCCAAATGGATGTCAAGAATGCTTTCCTCCATGGTGATCTTGCTGAGGTGGTCTACTGCCAGCAGCCCTCCAGGTTTGCCGATCCCACTCTTCCCACGCACGTCTGTTGTCTCAACAAGTCCCTCTATGGATTCAAGCAGGCACTCCGCACTTGGTTCCTTTGGTTCACCTATTTCCTTCACTCCCTTGGATTTGTCTCCTCCAAATGCGACACCTCGCTCTTCATCTTACGCCGTGGCAACTCTATCGCGTATCTGCTCCTGTACGTCGATGATATCATCCTCATTGCTAGCACCGCCACTCTGCTTTAGTCGCTCGTTCGCGCCCTCACCAGTGAGTTTTCCATGAGTGATCTCGGTGACCTTCACCACTTTCTCGGGATCAACGTTCATCGCTCCAGCACCGGCCTCTTTCTCTCTCAGGAGCAATATGCCCTTGAGATCCTCGATCGTGCCAAGATGCTCAATTGCAAGCCCATCTCTACTCATGTCGACACCTGCAGTAAGCTTTCTGGTGCCGATGGTGTCCCTTATAGTGATCCGACTCACTATCGTCGCCTAGCTGGTGCACTACAGTATCTCACACTCACCCGCCCGACCTATCCTATGCGGTTCAGCAGCTTTGCCTTGTCATGCATGCTCCGATGGAGGGTCACTACCAGCTGCTCAAGCGTGTGCTAGGCTACCTCCGCGGCACCACTCACTACGGGCTCCAGCTCTACCGCTCCTATTCGCATGATCTTCTTGCCTACAGTGATGCTGATTGGGCCGGCTGCTGTTGGAAATATGCCCTAGAGGCAATAATAAATAAGTTATTATTATATTTCCTTGTTCATGATAATCGTTTATTATCCGTGCTATAATTGTATTGATAGGGAACTCAGATACATGTGGATACATAGACAACACCATGTCCCTAGTAAGCCTCTAGTTGACTAGCTCGTTGATCAATAGATGGTTATGGTTTCCTGACCATGGACATTGGATGTCATTGATAATGGGATCACATCATTAGGAGAATGATGTGATGGACAAGACCCAATCCTAAGCCTAGCACAAAGATCGTGTAGTTCGTATGCTAAAGCTTTTCTAATGTCAAGTATCTTTTCCTTAGACCATGAGATTGTGCAACTCCCGGATACCGTAGGAATGCTTTGGGTGTATCAAACGTCACAACGTAACTGGGTGGCTATAAAGGTGCATTACAGGTATCTCCGAAAGTGTCTGTTGGGTTGGCATGAATTGAGACTGGGATTTGTCACTCCGTGTAAACGGAGAGGTATCTCTGGGCCCACTCAGTAGGACATCATCATAATGTGCACAATGTGACCAAGGGGTTGATCACGGGATGATGTGTTACGAAACGAGTAAAGAGACTTGCCGGTAACGAGATTGAACAAGGTATCGGTATACCAGCGATCGAATCTCGGGCAAGTACAATACCGCTAGACAAAGGGAATTGTATACGGGATCGATTGAGTCCTTGACATCGTGGTTCATCCGATGAGATCATCGTGGAACATGTGGGAGCCAACATGGGTATCCAGATCCCGCTGTTGGTTATTGACCGGAGAACGTCTCGGTCATGTCTACATGTCTCCCGAACCCGTAGGGTCTACACACTTAAGGTTCGATGACGCTAGGGTTATAAAGGAAGTTTGTATGTGGTTACCGAATGTTGTTCGGAGTCCCGGATGAGATCCCGGACGTCACGAGGAGTTCCGGAATGGTCCGGAGGTAAAGATTTATATATGGAAAGTTGTTGTTTGGGTTCCGGAAAAAGTTCGGGTTTTTTCGGTATTGTACCGGGAAGCTTCCAGAAGGTTCCGGAGGATTCCGGAGGGGTCCGGAAGTCCGGAAATTGTTCCACCACGTCCAATACAGTAGCATGGGCTGTAGGGGGGCGCTCTAGCCTTAATGGGCCAGGGGCACCAGCCCCCCTAAGGCCCATGCGCATGGGAAGGGGGAAACCCTAAGGGGGAGGGCCTCCACTTGACTTGGGAGGCACTCCTCCCCCCCCTTGGCCGCACCCCTTGGGGTGGGAAACCCTAAAGGGGGCACAGCCCCCCTTCCCCCTATATATACTTGAGGTTTTGGGGCTGCCAACACATGAGAACTTCTCCTCCTGGTGCAGCCCTACCTCTCTCCCTTCTCCTCATATCTCGCGGTGCTTGGCGAAGCCCTCCAGGACTACCACGCTCCTCCACCACCACCACGCCGTTGTGCTGCTGCTGGATGGAGTCTTCCTCAACCTCTCCCTCTATCCTTGCTGGATCAAGGCGTGGGAGACGTCACCGGGCTGTACGTGTGTTGAACGCGGAGGTGCCGTCCGTTCGGCACTAGGATCTCCGGTGATTTGGATCACGACGAGTACGACTCCTTCAACCCCGTTCTCTTGAACACTTCCGCTTAGTGATCTACAAGGGTATGTAGATGCACTCTCCTTCCCCTCGTTGCTGGTTTCTCCATAGATAGATCTTGGTGACACGTAGGAAAATTTTGAATTTCTGCTACGTTCCCCAACAGTGGCATCATGAGCTAGGTCTATTGCGTAGATTCTTTGCACGAGTAGAACACAAAGTAGTTGTGGGCATTGATGTTCTTCAATATGCTTACCGTTACTAGTCCAATCTTGTTTCGACGGTATTGTGGGATGAAGCGGCCCGGACCGACCTTACACGTATTCTTACGTGAGACAGGTTCCACCGACTGACATGCACTTGGTGCATAAGGTGGCTAGCGGGTGCCAGTCTCTCCCACTTTAGTCGGAACGGATTCGATGAAAAGGGTCCTTATGAAGGGTAAATAGCAATTGGCATATCACGTTGTGGTTTTGCGTAGGTAAGAAATGTTCTTGCTAGAAACCCATAGCAGCCACGTAAAACATGCAAACAACAATTAGAGGACGTCTAACTTGTTTTTTGCAGGGTATGCTTTGTGATGTGATATGGCCAAGAAGAATGTGATGAATGATATGTGATGTATGAGATTGATCATGTTCTTGTAATAGGATTCACGACTTGCATGTTGATGAGTATGACAACCGGCAGGAGCCATAGGAGTTGTCTTTATTTTTTGTATGACCTGCGTGTCATTGAAGAACGCCATGTAAATTACTTTACGTTATTGATAAACGCGTTAGCCATAGAAGTAGTAGTCGTTGGCGTGACAACTTCATGAAGACACGATGATGGAGATCATGATGATGGAGATCATGGTGTCATGCCGGTGACGATGATGATCATGGAGCCCCGAAGATGGAGATCAATGGAGCTATATGATATTGGCCATATCATGTCACTACTATATAATTGCATGTGATGTTTATTATGTTTATGCATCTTGTTTACTTAGAACGACGGTAGTAAATAAGATGATCCCTTACACTAATTTCAAGAAGTGTTCTCCCCTAACTGTGCACCGTTGCTAAAGTTCGTCGCTTCGAAGCACCACGTGATGATCGGGTGTGATATATCCTTACGTTTACATACAACGGGTGTAAGACAGATTTACACATGCAATACACTTAAGGTTAACTTGACGAGCCTAGCATGTACAGACATGGCCTTGGAACACAGAGACCGAAAGGTCAAGCATGAGTCGTATAGTAGATACGATCAACATGAAGATGTTCACCGATGATGACTAGTCCGTCTCACGTGATGATCGGACACGGCCTAGTTGACTCGGATCATGTAATCACTTAGATGACCAGAGGGATGTCTATCTGAGTGGGAGTTCATAAGATGAACTTAATTATCCTGAACATAGTCAAAAGACCTTTTGCAAATTATGTCGTAAGCTCGCGCTTTAGTTCCACTTTTTAGATATGTTCCCAGAGAAAATATAGTTGAAAGTTGATAGTAGCAATTATGCGGACAGTAGAAAGTTTATGTCCTTAATGCACTGCTCAGTGTGCTGAACCCCAAACGTCGTTTGTGGATGTTGCGAACATCGGACATACACGTTTTGATAACTACGTGATAGTTCAGTTAAACGGTTTAGAGTTGAGGCACTAAAGACGTTTTCGAAACATCGCGGAACATATGAGATGTTTCGAGGGCTGAAATTGAGATTTCAGACTCGTGCCCATGTCAAGAGGTATGAGACCTCCGACGATTTTCTTAACCTGCAAACTAAGGGAGAAAAGCTCAATCGTTGAGCTTGTGCTCAGATTGTCTGAGTGCAACAATCACTTGAATCGAGTGGGAGTTGATCTTCCAGATGAGATAGTGATGTTTCTCCAAAGTCATTGCCACCAAGCTGCTAGAGCTTCGTGATGAACTATAACATATCAGGGATAGAGATGACGATCCTTGAGGTATTCGCGTTGTTTGACACCGCGAAAGTAGAAATCAAGAAGGAGCATCAATTGTTGATGGTTGGTGAAACCACTAGTTTCAAGAAGGGCAAGGGCAAGAAGGGATACTTCATGAAACGGCAAATCAGCTGCTGCTCCAGTGAAGAAACCCAAGGTTGAACCTAAACCCGAGACTAAGTGCTTCTGTGATAAGGGGAATAGTCACCAGAGCGGAATCACCCTAGATACTTGGTAGATGAGAAGGCTGGCAAGGTCGATAGAAGTATATTGGATATACATTATGTTAATGTGTACTTTACTAGTACTCCTAGTAGCACCAGGGTATTAAGATCCCGGTGCAGTTGCTAAGTGTTAGTAACTCGAAATAAAAGAGCTACGGAATAAACGGAGACTAGCTAAAGGTGAGCTGACGATATGTGTTGGAAGTGTTTCCAAGTTTGATATGATCAAACATCGCACGCTCCCTCTACTGTCAAGATTATTATTAAACCTGAATAACTGTCTTTGGTGTTTGCGTTGAGCATAGACATGATTGGATTATGTCTATCGCAATACGGTTATTCATTTAAGGAGAATAATGGTTACTCTATTTATTTGAATAAAACCTTCAGTGGTCTTGCACCTAATGGAATGGTTTATTGAATCTCGATCGTAGTGATACACATTTTCATGCCAAAAGATAGTAATGATAGTACCACTTACTTGTGGCTCTGCCATGTAAGTCATATCGGTATAAAATGCATGAAGAAGCTCCATGTTGATGGATCTTTGGACTCACTCATTTTTGAAAATTTTGAGACATGCGAACCATGTCTATTGGTGTATATGCATGAAGAAACTCCATGCAAATGGACCGTTTGAACTCACTTGATTTTGAATCACTTGAGACATGCAAATCATACCACATGGGCAGATGACTGAAAAAGCCTCGGTTTCAGTAAGATGGAACAAGATAGCAACTTGTTGGAAGTAACACATTTTGATGTGTGCAGTCCAATGAGTGCTGAGGCATGCAGTGGATATCGTTATGTTCTTACTTCATAGATGATTTGAGTAGATGTTGAGTATATTTACTTGATGAAACACAAGTCTGAATTATTGAATGGTTCAAGTAATTTCAGAGTGAAGTTTAAGATCTTCGTGACAAGAGGATAGAATGTCTATGATATGATCATAGAGATGAATATCTGAGTTACGAGTTTTGGCACACAATTAAGACATTGTGCAAATTGTTTCACAATTAATACCGCCTGGAACACCATAGTGTGATGGTGTGCCCGAACATCATAGTTGCACTCTATTGGATATGGTGCGTACCATGATATCTCTTATCGAATTACCACTATCGTTCATGGGTTAGGCATTAGAGACAACCGCACTCACTTTAAATAGGGCACCACGTAATTCCGTTGAGACGACACTGTTTGAATTATGGTTTGGAGAAACCTAAGTTGTCGTTTCTTAAAAGTTTGGGGCTGCAACGCTTATGTGAAAAAGTTTCAGGTTGATAAGCTTGAACCCAAAGCGGACAAAATGCATCTTCATAGGACACCCAAAACAGTTGGGGATACCTCCAAATTCAGATCCGAAAGCAATATGGATTGTTTCTTGAATCGGGTCCTTTCTCGAGGAAAGGTTTCTCTCGAAAGAGTTGAGTGGGAGGATGGTGGAGACTTGGTATGGTTATTGAACCATCACTTCAACTAGTGTGTAGCAGGGCACAGGAAGTTGTTCCTGTGGTACCTACACCAATTGAAGTAGAAGCTTATGATAGTGATCATGAAACTTCGGATCAAGTCATTGCCGTACCTCGTAGTGTGACAAGGATACGTACTACTTCAGAGTGGTATAGTAATCCTGTCTTGAAGGTCATGTTGCTAGACAACAATGAACCTACGAGCTATGGAGAAGCGATGGTGGGCCCAAATTCCGACAAATGGTTAGAAACCATGAAATCCGAGATCGGATCCATGTATCAGAACAAAGCATGGACTTTGGTGGACTTGCCCAATGATCGGCAAGCCATTAAGATAAATGGATCTTTAAGAAGAAGACGGACGTGGACGGTAATGTCACCGTCTATGAAGCTCGACTTGTGGCGAAGAGTTTTTCACAAGTTCAAGGAGTTGACTACGATGAGATTTTCTCATCCGTAGCGATGCTTAAGTCCGTCGGATTCATGTTAGCATTAGCTGCATTTATGAAATCTGGCAGATGGATGTCAAAATGAGTTTCCTTACCAGTTTTCGTAAGGAAAGGTTGTATGTGATACAATCAGAAAAGGTTTTGTCGATCATAAGGATGCTGAAAGGTATGCTAGCTCCAGCGATCCTTCTAAGGACTGGAGTAAGCATCTCGGAGTTGGAATGTACGCTTTGATAAGATGATCAACGATTTTGGGTCTATACAAAGTTTATGAGAAACTTGTATTTCCAAAGAAGTGAGTGGGAGCACTATAGAATTTCTGATGAGTATATGTTGTTGACATATTGCTGATCAGAAATGATGTAGAATTTCTAGAAAGCATATAGGGTTATTTGAAAGGTGTTTTTCAATAGAAAACCTGGATTAAGCTACTTAAACATTGAGCATCAAGATCTATAAGGATAGATCAAAACGCTTAATGGTACTTTTCAAATGAGCACATACCTTGACATGATCTTGAAGGTGTTCAAGATGGATCAGTCAAAGAAGGAGTTCTTGCCTGAGTTGTAAGGTATGAAGTTAAGACTTAAAGCTCGACCACGGCAGAATAGAGAGAAAAGACGAAGGTCGTCCCCTATGCTTAAGACGTAGGCTCTATAGTATGCCATGCTGTGTACCGCACCGGAAGTGTGCCTTGCCATGAGTCAGTCAAGGGGTACAAGAATGATCCAGGAATGGATCATTGGACAGCGGTCAATAATTGTCCTTGGAGTAAATAAGGACATGTTTCTCGATTATGGAGGTAATAAAGAGTTCGGCGTAAGGGGTTACGTCGATGCAAGCTTTAGCACCTATCCAAGTGACTCTGAGTAGCAAACCGGATACGTATAGTGGAACAACCATTTGGAATAGCTCCAAGTGGAGCATGGAAGTAGCATTTACAATATGACATAGAGAATTGCGAAGTACATACGGATCTGAATGTTGCAGACCCGTTGACTAAAACCTCTCTCACAAGTAGAACATGATCAAACCCCAGAACTCATTGAGTCTTAATCACATGATGATGTGAACTAGTTTAATGACACTAGTAAACTCTTTGGATGTTGGTCACATGGTGATGTGACCTGTCAGTGATAATCACATGGTGATGTGAACTAGATTATTGACTCTAGTGCAAGTGGGAGACTGTTGGAAATATGCCCTAGAGGCAATAATAAATAAGTTATTATTATATTTCCTTGTTCATGATAATCGTTTATTATCCATGCTATAATTGTATTGATAGGGAACTCAAATACATGTGTGGATACATAGACAACACCATGTCCCTAGTAAGCCTCTAGTTGACTAGCTCGTTGATCAATAGATGGTTACGGTTTCCTGACCATGGACATTGGATGTCATTGATAACGGGATCACATCATTAGGAGAATGATGTGATGGACAAGACCCAATCCTAAGCCTAGCACAAAGATCGTGTAGTTCGTATGCTAAAGCTTTTCTAATGTCAAGTATCTTTTCCTTAGACCATGAGATTGTGCAACTCCCAGATACCGTAGGAATGCTTTGGGTGTATCAAACGTCACAACGTAACTGGGTGGCTATAAAGGTGCATTACAGGTATCTCTGAAAGTGTCTGTTGGGTTGGCACGAATCGAGACTGGGATTTGTCACTCCGTGTAAACGGAGAGGTATCTCTGGGCCCATTCGGTAGGACATCATCATAATGTGCACAATGTGACCAAGGGGTTGATCACGGGATGATGTGTTACGGAACGAGTAAAGAGACTTGCCGGTAACGAGATTGAACAAGGTATCGGTATACCGACGATCGAATCTCGGGCAAGTACAATACCGCTAGACAAAGGGAATTGTATACGGGATCGATTGAGTCCTTGACATCGTGGTTCATCCGATGAGATCATCGTGGAACATGTGGGAGCCAACATGGGTATCCAGATCCCGCTGTTGGTTATTGACCGGAGAACGTCTCGGTCATGTCTACATGTCTCCCGAACCCGTAGGGTCTACACACTTAAGGTTCGATGACGCTAGGGTTATAAAGGAAGTTTGTATGTGGTTACCGAATGTTGTTCGGAGTCCCGGATGAGATCCCGGACGTCACGAGGAGTTCCGAAATGGTCCGGAGGTAAAGATTTATATATGGAAAGTTGTTGTTCGGGTTCCGGAAAAAGTTCGGGTTTTTTCGGTATTGTACCGGGAAGCTTCCAGAAGGTTCCAGAGGATTCCGGAGGGGTCCGGAAGTCCGGAAATTGTTCCACCACGTCCAATACAGTAGCATGGGCTGTAGGGGGGCGCTCTAGCCTTAATGGGCCAGGGGCACCAGCCCCCCCAAGGCCCATGCGCATGGGAAGGGGGAAACCTTAAGGGGGAGGGCCTCCACTTGACTTGGGAGGCACTCCTCCCCCCCTTGGCCGCACCCCTTGGGGTGGGAAACCCTAAAGGGGGCGCAGCCCCCCTTCCCCCTATATATACTTGAGGTTTTGGGGCTGCCAACACATGAGAACTTCTCCTCCTGGTGCAGCCCTACCTCTCTCCCTTCTCCTCATATCTCGCGGTGCTTGGCGAAGCCCTGCAGGACTACCACGCTCCTCCACCACCACCACGCCGTTGTGCTGCTGCTGGATGGAGTCTTCCTCAACCTCTCCCTCTATCCTTGCTGGATCAAGGCGTGGGAGACGTCACCGGGCTATACGTGTGTTGAACGCGGAGGTGCCGTCCGTTCGGCACTAGGGTCTCCGGTGATTTGGATCACGACGAGTACGACTCCTTCAACCCCGTTCTCTTGAACGCTTCCGCTTAGCGATCTACAAGGGTATGTAGACGCACTCTCCTTCCCCTCGTTGCTGGTTTCTCCATAGATAGATCTTGGTGACACGTAGGAAAATTTTGAATTTCTGCTACGTTCCCCAACAGCTGCCTTGACACCCGGCGCTCCACCTCGGGGTTTTATGTGTTCCTTGGTTCTAACCTCGTCTCCTGGTCCTCCAAGCGGCAACACACCGTGTCTCGGTCCAGCGCCGAGGCCGAGTACCGCGCAATTGCCAACTGTGTGGCCGAGTCATGTTAGCTTCGCCAACTTCTTACGGAGCTTCATCGCCCTCCTCTCGCCGGGCTACTATTGTGTACTGTGATAATGTGAGTGCAGTGTATCTCTCGTCCAACCCTATTCAACATCAACGCACCAAGCACGTGGAGATTGATTTGCATTTTGTACGCGACCATGTGGCCCTCGGCGAGGTCAAGGTGCTGCACGTCCCGACCGGGCCCTAGTTCGCTGATGTCTTCACCAAGGGCTTGCCGTCGACGATCTTTCGTGACTTCTGCTCCAGTCTGAACGTCTTCCCTGGCGCCGTTCGGACTGCGTGCGCGCCGGGGGGGGGGGGGTGTTGAGTTGTCACGTTACCTTTGTATTCATGTAATGTATATCTGGTCAATTGTTGTGACTAGCAGTCCTAGTCTCCAGGAGGTTACCTAGTCTAGCGCCACCTCGTGTGATCGTGCCCTGCATGTAGGCTGCTCCTTGTATATGTAACCAGACTGCCTACGGCATTGTAACACAAGATCCATAATCCAGTTGTGTCCATTTACTCGTCCAATTAAATTACACCGAGGTCTCTCAAATTTCTTACAAACCTTTCCCCAACGGGTGACCCAACCCTCACAAACACGGCTGGGCAGCCCACGTCGGCGGTGACCTCGGCCTGGAACCCGTGCACCGTCGCCTCCCCCACGCTACCGTGCCCGCTCCTGTGCCCACCGCCGAACTCTTCGCCGGTCCACACGTGCCTCCACGACCCCCCGTCCGACGTCGGAAAGTAGGCGGTCACCGCGGTCCTGCCCTTGTCCAGGACCGGCACCACCATCATCTCCGTCCCCACCAGGAACTGCTGGTACGTCAGCTCCTGCACGCGCCGGTCCTCCGGGTAGTGCAGGAATAGGTGGCGCGCCACGGGGAGGCCCTTCTCCGCCGCCTCCTGCATGCCAAGAAATCCATCCATCCATCACCCGAACTCGTGATTAATTGAAAAATTAGTAGCGCTAGCAGAGCGGCATGGCGTTTGGACCTCGACGAGCTGGACGCGGTAGAACTCCCAGGCTTTGTACATCTTGGCGCAGCGCGCGAAATGCGCGAGGATCCGGCTGTTGGAGTAGAACTGGCAGTTGGACCCGGGCTTGTTCCCCTGCAACAAATCGGTGGATCATCTGAATCATCATGCGCGCGTGCTTCATCCAATCCAACAGTGGTACGTGTGTGTGTGTGTGTGTGGTGCTGGTACCTCGTGGGTGCGGAAGACGACGGTGAAGGCGTTCACCTCCATCCAGCGCATGAGGAGCTCCTCGCTCCGTCGGTAGCGCAGGAGCGGAAGGTCGACGGTGCAGTACCCGCCGGCGTCGCTGTGGTTCAGCGGGATGCCGGAGAGGCCGCCGCTGAGCAGGCCCACGACGCTGCTCTTGATGCCGTCGTTGGCCTGCCAGCTCACCATCTGGTCCCCCTCCCAGAAGAGCATCGCCCACCTGGAGCTCTCCCTGAACCCCGCCCGCACGAAGAACACCACCCCTTCCTCCTCGTCCTCGCCGGCCTCCGACTTCCACTCGTCGGCGAACTCCCGGTTGACGCGCGCCCACAGCTCCGGGTACCGGTTGTGCGCCGCCACGGGGTCCTCCCCCGAGTGGAGCCGCGCGTCCAGCGGGAGGCCCTCCCCGAAGTCGGCCATCCAGCCGCTGACGCCTTCGTCCGCCATCCCGCGCAGGATGCCCTTGAACCAGGAGCTCGCCTCCGGGTTGGTGAAGTCCAGCATTGCCACGTCGAACGCCGTGTTGGGCATCATGTATGGCTCGCCGGCCTCGTCCCTCACCAGGATCCCCAGCTCCTTGGCCTCCTCGTACAGGTGCCTCCTCGCGTTCCCCTTCTCACCCATCTGCACACACACATACTACATATAAGCTCGATCACAAGGAATTTCCACCAAAATTTGGAGCTCTGATCGATCGGGGATGCACATGCACGGCACGAACCGGGACGAGGCAGGGATTGCAGTATGTCATCGTCCTCACGCCGTCGCACCTGAGGTCGCGTATAAGATCCTTCCAGCCGGCGTAGTGATCGTCGTCGACCTCCCAGTTCCACCAGAGCTGCGACCCGATCGCCGTCTTCCTCTGCCCAACCCAATCCTGCAGAATATGCAACACGCACTAGTTCAGAGTTCAGAGTCCAGAGTTGAGTGTTTCTCAAGTGCTTGTTGATTCCTTCAGACCGGAGACCTGCAGCCAGAGTGCGGAGACCGGGACGTCGTGGTCTCGCAGCTGGCTCCACACACGGCGGACGGCGTCCGTGCCGCCCTGCATGCCGACGACCGCGCCGGACGTGATCCATCTGGGAAGAACCGGCGGCCGTCCGGTGGACCCCGTGTAGCTCGTGATCAGCTCGGTCGGTGACTCTCCCTCTAGTATTCTTCCCTGAACCGAATTCCCATAAACCTGCAATGCACAACCGAGTTGAGTTGGACTGTCCGCGGTTCTTGACTTCACTCAGCTCACTCAGAGACTGATTAGAAAAGAAAGTGCATATAGACATGCTGAATGGCTACCTGAATCTGTACTCTGTCAGGTTTTGTAAGGTCAAATATACTAATAATCGTATCCCTCCAGGTACAGGGACCTCATCTTGGAGGTCATGTAGAAAGGAGATGGAGCATACGTGGTGCTCCAGTTTCCTGCCGACCTACACAAAAATCACCACGAGTTGAACACCACAACAGAGCGTCTCATACTCGAAATACAAAAAAACCAGGACTGATTAAAATGGCAACATAATCTCCTTGTCTGGCTATGACAAAGTGAGAGAACTGTGGACATCGAGTAGGAGTTCCAAGCGCACACGCGCAAGACAACTTTCGGTGACAATTTGTCACTGTCGCTAGCTCCTAGCTGTGAGTCATTACACTCGCCATCATTGCCATCTTAAATACTTGTACGTATCAAGTTCGTTCACGGATGCAACAAGCGACCACACTAAGAGCGTTTTCAATCCATCGATGATGCCCAAACTCTTGAATCTAAATGGTCAAACTTTTGAATCTTTTGTACAAATTGGACTGTTCAAAATAAATAAATTATTATTTTACAAAATTCATTATAATAATATGGCATTTATTTATTTTGGAAAAAATGAATTTATTTATATTATGTAAAAACATCATGTATTTGAATTGAAAACCACAATCGACAAATATTTGTAACAAAACATGGGGAGACTATTATTTACCTGTAGCTGAGGAGATTGGCAGCGAAAGTGATGGGCTGGTCTCCCCTGCCAATCCCCTGCTCCTGCACAAGAACGGGCACCCTTCTCCCCTTGAATTCCATGCAGCTGAATTGCTCGCCGAAGCCGTCGAACCGCTCGTCGAGCGAGCTCGCGTACGTGAGGAACACCCGGTTGAACTCCTCCGGCCGTGCCTCCTCCTCCGCCGACGCTCTCTCCGGCGGCGGTAGCAGCGCTGAGACCTCCTCCTGCGCCGGGAACCCGGCGGAGAGCTTCTTCTTCTTGCTCATGCTCCTATGGACTCGCCCCGCCAGGCGGAGCCGAAGGCTCAGGATGTTGATCCTGTGGGGCCTTGGAGCTGTCGTGGCCGCCGGCGGTGGACTCGAAGGATCGGCGTGGCCGCAGCTCCATTGGTAGTCGGCGATCTTGACGCTCAACGACACTTGCGTGTCGCTCTTCTCCTCCAGGAAGACCCAGTACCTCGCTGAAAGGACCGGCTTTCCTGCGCGGGCCCTGGCGCGGCGGCCGGCGCGCAGGCCGCAGCAGCACGACGACGCAGGGTCCGCCTTCTTCGCAGACACGACCCCGGTGATCAACAGCACCGGGAACCGTGTCTGGTCAGACGCTTCGAACGCGGCGCCCCGCAGGGCGTCGGCGCCGGCCTCGACGTCGCAGCGGTACAAGGACCGGATCCTGTCGACACTCTGGCGGTCCGGAACAAGGCGGGCGGGTCCGTCGCGGAGCGCGAACGATCCGCGGCACTCGTCGGCCTCGGTGGTGGCGGAAGCCGCGGAGACGAACGCGACGCCGGGGATGGTCTCCCACATCACGCGGCTGCGAGGGTCGCCGCCGGAGGAGGAGACGCGTGCCAGCGAGACCGCTCCGCCGAGCGAGGGATTCCAGCTCAGGCGGAATCGGGAGCCGACGGGGTAATCGTGGGCGTGGGCGAGCTTGGAGAACGGGCCGAAGGAGAGGGGCGGCGTGGCGTCGCCGTTGCGGAAAGCTTCGGCCGGAACGGCGCGCGGGAAGGGGTTGTTGAGGCGCGCGTTGTGCTTCTTGGTGGTCTTGGGCTTCTCCGTCGCCGGCGACGTCATGGCGGTGGCGGGAGAGCTGGAAGAGACTCGCGCCCGGGTGCTCTACTCGACTTGGGATTGGGAAGCCCGCCATTGCCCATTGGCTGAAATAGATCCTGGAATGAGGGAAGATGGGGACGGGACGATGGGCCCAGAGACGGAGAGCACGCCTTCGTTTTTGACCGACGTCGAACGGGAATCTGAAGTTCTCAGCACATGTTTGAAATGAAACTACATTAGACTCTGGATGTTAACTTCTTTTTTCTACCGAGGTGGATGATATTAGAGCATCTACGACCGCAATTGCCTAAATTCGGCATGAAAATACCCGCGGACGCGCGATCGGTCGCGTCCACGACGGACAATACACGAAAAGTTGATTTCACAACCATAAACACCATTTTCAAATTAGCAAATCCATATTAGTTTATATAACGTAAAACCTAATCTAAGCAGACCTCAGCCGGCTACGTCGTGCCCATGTCTGGTGGCCGGCTGCGCCCTTCGAAAGGTTGGTCCAGTCGCTGGCGAGATAGAGTAGGCCATGGGACACGGACCGGCTCACGGGACTCAAGACGTCGCCGTCTCCCATGCCCTACTCTTTCTTGTCAGAGTCCAGAACCTTCACACTGTCGGTGAACATGAGATCAATGATGGATTCGTCCTCGGAGGAGCCGGTGATGTCCACCATGATGTAGTTGCGGTGCTCGACTGCTGCAACATACGGGGCATCGGAGAATGTGACTCCGCCTCGCCAACATTCACTGTCGCGAGGGCTTCCACCGTCTCCCATGCCTGATGCCTTGCACGGCTGGAACGCCACACCATATTGGCATCAGCGGAAGCCCATGTGTTCACCTTCGCCTCGGCGCGCCAACAAAGCGGTTGTGCATCCGCCGACGCGTTCGGATGCCAGACGGACCGCACCGCCTCCGGTGACGCAGTAGCTGAAAGAACATGGTGCCCCATGTTTGGTTTTGGCAATCGATCACAATTCCTATGGACTAATGATTGCTTTGAATTAAATTTGAAGGGTTTGTCGACATGCATTGCTTGAAGACCATTTGTTGGTTTCAAAGTTATAAGAAGGAGTTGGCCATGTGAGAGTTGAGATTATTGCAAGCATGTCTTGAGAAAGAGGATTGTGTGAGCATTCATGTTTATGTTCAAGACATCATCTTTATGTAGAGAGAATATATGATACAAGGTTGATCAAGACTAAGTACAAAGAGTGGATTACACAAAGCATAGAAGATATACCAAGTGGGATCCAATGATCCCATGGTATGGTAAGCATTGTCCATTACGCTTTGTGTACCAATCCATGATTTATTTGAGGTTTCTATGTGGGTTAGGTATCTTTCTATGAGCTTTGATCAGAAGGAAGGTAGCATATAACCCATGGAGGATGGCATCAAGTGGTGATCATTATCAAGGTTGCGTTGTGCAAGTTCAAATAGAGCGTCATGAAGAGATCATGTGCTTGAAGCTTTCTATCCACTCTGGTGATAACTAAAATGTGAAGATGTGTCGAAGAGAGGATCACCCATAGTGGAGTATGGAGGAGCAACTCACTAGTATTCATCAAGCCAGCGAAATCAAAAAAGGTGGTCCAACTTGAGGAGGTCAAGATTGTCATAATCTAGTTCAAATGGACTGTGCGCAAGGCTAAGGTATATCCTTAATAGGTTTTCTATCTTACCGGTCTCGTGGTGTTAGTTGGGAGACCAGGTTATAGGATCGATAGTTGTACTATCAAGGAGGGCTCTCGAGTGAGTAGCTTGATCGTATCATTCATAGAGATCTCAAATCTTTGCATCCTTGGCATCATATTTCTTGGTTCTTGTTTCGTTTTTCTCTATGTGAAGTTTTGGAGATTGTGGTTATCTTCTTGACAAGCTCAAGTTCATCGAAAATGGATTCCATTTGCATCTTTTATTATGTTTTCGATGTTCAAGTTTTTGTAAGTTCTTCACTTATGGAGGTTTCACACTTCTACATAATTGCCATATTACTCTTTCTTATTCTAAAGATTTCGCAACTCATGTCGTTAGCTTTCTATAAAGTTTGAGTTTGTCGAAATCTGAGTCTATCCACTAAAGTTATGGCAATTTCGGACTAACCTGTTTCCTCTATCTGTTGCTCAAGGCGGTTGTACCACGTACCTTGGCGGTTGTATCGGCTGCCTCGTGCTTCAGGAACAACTACCGCCCGAGGGGTTATTCCCTCGGGTTAGGCAGTGTCCCAGGTGGTGGTGGAGCATTTGTACCGCTGCTCTTTGGCGGTTGTATCGCCGGGGACTTAGCCACCCCATAGGGAGCTTGTAGGATCGAAAGTATGTCTAGAGGGGGGGGGGTGATTAGACTACTTGACCAAATAAAAATCTAGCATTTTCCCAATTTTAGTTCTTGGCAGATTTTAGCTATCTTAGCACAAGCCAAGAAATCTCCACATAATTCAAGCAAGCATGCAAAAGAGTACATGACCAACAGAAAGTAAAGCATGCAACTTGCAAGAATGTAAAGGGAAGGGTTTGGAGGATTCAAACGCAATTGGAGACACAGATATTTTTGTCGTGGTTCCAATAGGTGGTGCTATCGTACATCCACGTTGATGGAGACTTCAACCCACGGAGGGTAACGGTTGCGCGAGTCCACAGAGGGCTCCACCTACGAAGGGTCCACGAAGAAGCAACCTTGTCTATTCCATCATGGTCGTCACCCACGAAGGACTTGCCTCACTAGCAATAGATCTTCACAAAGTAGGCGATCTCCTTGCCCTTACAAACTCCTTGGTTCAACTCCACAATCTTGTCGGAGGCTCTCAAGTGACACCTAGCCAATCTCCAAGAAGTAACAAATGGTGTGTTGATGATGAACTCCTTGCTCTTGTGCTTCAAATGATAGTCTCCCCAACACTCAAATCTCTCTCACAGGATTTGGATTTGGTGAAAATAAGATTTGAGTGGAAAGCAACTTGGGGAAGGCTAGTATAACACCCTCGATGCGACTATAGCTCCTACGTGTCGAGGCACGACTTAGAGACATAATCGCATTGAAGGCATATGTCACAACTTAGGCAATCTTCACAACATCCCATGTAATATGAATAATAAAGGGGAGATAATATAGTTGGCTTACACTCACCACGTCAATCAAGAACATAAATAACATTTCATCATCCAAACACTCATGGCCCGACTACGGCGCCAAAATAAAAGAGAACCCAACATGCGACACGGTCCCAATCACCCCCAACTGGGCACCACTACTGATCATCGGGAAAGGAAACGTAGTATCTTTGAGAGTCTTCGTCGAACTCCCACTTGAGCTCATACGCGTCTCCTGGAGCGGAATCATCAGGCCCTGAATCTGGTGTAATAGTAATCTGTGAGCCACAGGGACTCAGCAATCTCGCACCCTCGCGATCAAGACTATTTAAGCTTATAGGAATGGCAAGGTAAAATAAGAGTGGAGCTGCAGCAAGCGACTAGCAAATATGGTGGCTAACTTATTCGCAAAAGAGAGCGAGAAGAGGAGGCAAAGCACGAGCGAGGAACTAGAGAGCAACCTGCGCAAACATTACTCCAACACCGTGTCCACCTCCCGGACTCCGCCGAGAAGAGGCCATCACGGTAACACACTCAGTTGATTCATTTTTAATTAAGTTAAGGTTCAAGTTATCTACAACCGGACATTAACAAATTCCCATCTGCCCATAACCGCGGGCACGGCTTTCGAAAGTTCAATCCCTGCAGGGGAGTCCCAACTTAGCCCATGACAAGCTCTCACGGTCAACGAAGGAATAGACCTCCTCCCAAGACGTTCCGATCAGACTCGGTATCTCGGTAACTTCAAGACACTTCGACAGGTTAAAACAAGTCCAGCAACACCGCCCGAATGTGCCGACAAATCCCGATAGGAGCTGCACATATCTCGTTCTCAGGGCACACTCAGATGAGCAAGCGTCGGGTAGGCCAGCCCAGAGTTGCCCCTGGTAGCCCCGCACGGTGCTCAGGTTGGACCAACACTCAGAGGAGCACTGGCCCGGGGGGGGGGGGGTTAAAATAAGATGACCCTTGAGTCTGCAGAACCCAAGGGAAAGAAAGGCTAGGTGGCAAATGGTAAAACCAAGGTTGGGCATTGCTGGAAAAGCTTTAATCAAGGCGAAATATCAAGGGGTTCCCATTATAACCCAACCGCGTAAGGAACGCAAAATCCGGGAACATAACACCGATATGACGGAAACTAGGGCGGCAAGAGTGGAACAAAACACTAGGCGAGAGGCCGAGCCTTCCACCCTTTACCAAGTATATAGATGCATTAAGATAACATGGCAATATAATGATATCCCAACAAGTAAATAAAATGTTCCAACAAGGAACGGCCTCCAATCTTCACCTGCAACTAGCAACGCTATAAGAGGGGCTGAGCAAAGCGGTAACATAGCCAATCAACGGTTTCCTAGGACAATGGTGGGTTAGAGGTTTGACATGGCAATTTGGGAGGCTTGCAAGCAAGTGGTAGGCATCGTAGCATTGGCAAAGCAAAAGAGCGAGCAAACTAGCATAGCAAAGATAGTAGTGATTTCGAGGGTATGATCATCTTGCCTGCACAGTTGTCAGAGTTGACTGGATCCTCAAAAGCAAACTCAACGGGCTCCTCGTTAGCGAACTCGTCTCCCAGCTCTACCCAAACAAGACAAACAAGCAACAAGGATACAATCAACCACGTGCAAGACCAAGCAATATGATGAAATGAAGATATGCTATGCGGGATGCGACGCGGGATGCAAAATGCAAGATATGACAGGAAATGCATGAACCTGGCCTCAACTTGGAAACCAAGTGTGCCACTGGAAAGATGAGATGAAATCGCTTGAAAACGATATAAAGAACGCCGGAATCGGAGTTACGGTTTGGAAATGGCAAGCGATTCAAAAATGACACCGGTCTGCGATTTACAGCAAGTAGGCATCTAAATGCAACGAGATGAACATGCTACAGCACCCAAACATGACAACAAAATAGATGGCAGGGATGCACACAAGATGCTTAACAAAAGTCTAGCACTGAGCTACGGCCAATTCATCCATTAGGAGGTTCAAACAAGCATGGCAAAAACGCAAATGGTAAAACAGATCTCAGACTTAGTGAAATTAACACTTGTCTGGAATTTCAGATCATATAGCCCTCTTCGGAGCAACAAAACAACATGCTACAGGACCTGAACATGACAAGGAAAGACATGGCATGGAGCTACTCAACAAGCTTAACAAAAGTCCCTTAGTGACCTTGAGCCAAAAGGGATCACAAAATATACTAACAAGCACACGAACATAGCAAAAACATAATCAGTTTTCAGACTTAGTGAAAGCTGGGACATGCTGAAACATAACTCACGAAGGCATGTTTACGACCTCGATGCACTCACCACGGTGCAAGTCATGGCAAGTCAAGCATACATCCATCAAGAAGGCACAAAATACAAGCTAGACATGGCAAGAACAATAGCATAGCATGCACGGATCAGCTATAATAACATCGGCAAAATCGCAAACAAGTTGACAATCTGCCCAGATTCGCAACGAAGCAAATGTAGAGCTCGATTGACTCAAGCTAGGATGCCCCATAATTGCAAACAAAGACATGGATGGATAGAGCACTACAATATTAACAAAACTCCCTTACTAATCATCCTCAAAAGAGGCACGGATCACTAGGAAACAACAAGAACATATGGCATCATGAACTAAACAATCCCAGGACTGAAAATCACTAAGTCCTTGAAAACAGAATTAGCAAGTGCACCTCTTTGCAAGCTTGCACAAGACACCACACACATCCTAAAAATACATGGGTTGCACCTCTGGATAGATGACAAAACCCTTAACAAAACATATGAAGAACTCACGGGCATATCATGCACACATTAATCATGGCAAAAATGACAAAACTGCTAAACGGAGTAACAGATCTGACAATTAACTCAAGTAGCCCTCTTCTAACAGCATTTCGGGCATCAATATGAACTCAAATGAAAATTGTGCAATGGAATGAAATGATGTACTCTCTGAGGTGAACATTTTGATATGCTATATGCCCAAATCGGAGTTACGGATGCAAAGTTACGGGACCGCGAACAGGGGCATATGGACTAAAAATTTAAGGACTTAGAGACAAAAACAACCCCAGATCTAGGGTTGGCACGAAAACCGAGGCGGCGGCACTGTAGCTGTTCGTCGGGGAAGAAGCAAGCAGCAGCCGGCGAGTGGAGGGAGGAGGCGGCGGCCGGCGTCGCCTGGGGCCGGCGATGGCCGGGGGCGGACGAAGGGCGGCGGGCCGGCGTGGAGGCGGCGGCCGGCTCGGCGAGCTTGGCCTTGGCGGCGGGCGGCGGAGGCGCGAGGCCGGGAGGCTGGCGAGGCGGAGGACGGGCGGCGGCGTGCTCCGGTCGCCGGAGTTGGTCGCCGGCGACGGCGAAGATCCGGCAAGGCGAGCGGAGCCGGGCGGCTCGGGCAGCTCGGCCGGGCGGCGGCGGATCTGGGCCCGCGCGGGCCTGCCTCGGGCCCCGCGGGCCGGCGCGGTGGGGAGGAGAGAGAGGAGGCGGCTGGGATGAGGTGGCGGCGTCCGATTGGGCCGGAGCGGTGGCGCGGCTGATGTGGCGGACCCTGATTCGTCGGGGTGATGTGGCGGCGGCGGTGGACACGTCCAGCGGCGGGATGGACACGTCCGGTGGCGCGAGGAGGAAGATGGCTAGGGTTCATCCGCGAATTTCGGGAGGGGAGCACATATTTATAGGTAGAGGGGGCTAGGAGAGTCCAAATGAGGTGCGGTTTTCGGCCACGCGATCGTGATCGAACGCTCTAGGACATGGAGCAGAGTTTGGTGGGTTTTGGGCCAAATTGGAGGGGTGTTGGGCTGCAACACACACGAGGCCTTTTCGGTCCCTCGGTTAACCGTTGGAGTACCAAACGAAGTCCAAATGGTACGAAACTTGACAGGCGGTCTACCGGTAGTAAACCAAGGCCGTATGACAAGTCTCGGTCCAATCCGGAAATGTTTAATCCCCACACACGAAAGAAAGCTAGAAATGACCACCAGAGGAGAACGAAGCGCCGGAATGCAAAACGGACAACGGGGAAAATGCTCGAATGCATGAGATGAACACGTATGCAAATGCAATGCACATGATGACATGATATGAGATGCATAACAACGACAACAACACACGGAGACAAAACCCGAACCCGAGAAATAAATATAACTTAACGCCGGAAACGGCAAGAGTTGGAGTACAAATTGGGAAAGTTACATCCGGGGTGTTACAACACTCCACCACTACGAAAGGATCTCGTCCCGAGATCTAGGACTGAAAGAACGCCGGGTACTCAGAACGGAGGTGATCCTCGCGTTCCCAGGTAGCTTCACGGTCGGAATGGTGTGACCACTTGACTTTGAGAAATTTGATTGACTTGTTGCGAGTCTTGCGTTCAGTCTCTTCAAGAATAGCAACTGGGTGCTCACGATAAGAGAGATCTTCTTGGAGCTCAATGTCCTCGAAGTTGACGGTGCGGTCAGGAGTCTTGAAGCACTTTCGAAGCTGAGAGACATGGAACACGTCATGAACATTTGCAAAGTTTGAAGGAAGCTCGAGTTGATAGGCGAGGTCGCCTCTCTTGCTGACAATCTTGAAAGGTCCCACGTATCTAGGGGCAAGCTTCCCTTTGATACCGAAGCGACGAGTACCTTTCATAGGAGAGACACGGAGGTAAACATGATCTCCGATCTCGAAAGCCAAATCACGGTGCTTACTATCATAGTAGCTCTTCTGACGGGATTGGGCTGCTTTGAGGTTATCTCGAATGACTTTGCACATTTCTTCTGCCTCTGTGATTAAGTCATTACCCAAAAGCTGGCGTTCACCGGTTTCAGACCAGTTGAGAGGGGTACGGCACTTCCTGCCATACAGAATTTCAAAAGGGGCCTTGCCCGAACTTGCTTGAAAACTGTTGTTGTAGGAGAATTCAGCATAAGGAAGACAATCCTCCCACTTCATGCCGAAGGAGATCACACAAGCCCTGAGCATATCTTCAAGAATCTGGTTGACACGCTCGACTTGACCGCTTGTTTGAGGATGGAAAGCTGTGCTGAAGCGGATGTTGGTGCCCATGGCCTTCTGAAAGAATCCCAAAACTTCGAGGTAAAGATGCTGCCACGGTCTGAAGAGATCACTTGAGGAATACCGTGCAGAGAGACAATCGAGAGGTATAGAGTTCCGCCAATTGAGCTGCAGTGATCGACTCTTTGATAGGCAGAAAGTGAGCCACTTTGGTGAGTTTGTCGATGACAACGAATATAGCATCATTGCCACGCTTGGACTTTGGAAACCCAGTCACGAAGTCCATTTCAATGTGGTCAAACTTCCATTCTGGAATGGCAAGAGGTTGGAGGAGACCTGCTGGCCTTTGGTGTTCTGCCTTCACTCTTCTGCAGACATCACATTCATTCACGAATTGAGCGATCTCGCGCTTCATTCGAGTCCACCAATAAGCTTGCTTAAGGTCCTGATACATCTTCGTGCTCCCAGGGTGGATGGAGAGGAGAGAATTGTGAGCCTCGTTCATGATCACTTTACGGAGGTCACCTTTGGGCACAACAATACGATCCTCGAAGAAGAGAGTGTCCTTGTCATCAAGGCGGTAGCACTTGTACTTGGACTGACTCTTGGCAATCCCAATCTTCACCTTTTTCACCATAGCATCAAGAAGCTGGGCTTGGCGAATCTGGTCTTCTAAGGTAGGAGAGACTTGAAGGTTGGCGAGGAAACCTTGAGGAACAACTTGCAGATTAAGTTTGCGGAAAGCTTCACAAAGCTCGGGTTGATAAGGCTTGAGAATCAGACTGTTGCAGTAAGCCTTCCTGCTCAAAGCGTCAGCAATCACATTGGCCTTGCCTGGAGTATACTCAATACTCGGATTATACTCTTGAATCATTTCGACCCATCGAGTTTGCCTGAGGTTGAGATTAGGCTGAGTGAAGATGTACTTGAGACTCTTGTGATCAGTGAAAATGTCCACTTTTCTTCCCAATAGAAGATGTCTCCAAGTCAAAAGAGCATGCACAACTGCCGCCAACTCGAGATCATGAGTGGGGTAGTTCTTCTCATTAGGCTTCAACTGGCGAGATGTATAAGCAACAACTTTCTTCTCTTGCATCAATACTGCGCCAAGACCTTGGAGAGAGGCATCACAAAAGACCTCGTACGGCTTGGATTCATCAGGTGGAGTCAGAACTGGAGCAGTGATCAATTTCTCTTTCAAAGTGTTGAAAGCAATATCACACTCCGGAGACCAAACGTACTTGACGTGCTTCTGAAGAAGATTGAGAGAGGCTTCGCGATCTTAGAAAAGTTTTCAACGAATCTTCGGCAATAGCTTGCGAGACCGAGAAAACTGCGGAGTTGCTTCACGTTCTGAGGAGGTTCCCAATTCACAATTGCAGACACCTTCTCAGGATTCACGGCAATGCCCTTGGCAGAGATGATATGACCAAGATAAAGAACCTCATCGAGCCAAAATTCACACTTGGAGAACTTGGCGTAGAACTGATGTTCTCTGAGCTTATCAAGAACCAAACGCAAGTGCTTGGCATGATCTTCCTTGTTCTTGGAGAAAACCAGAATGTCGTCGAGATAGACCAAAACGAAGTCATTGGTGTAGGCGTTGAAGATGAAGTTCATCATGCGAGAGAACGTCGGAGGAGCGTTGGCGAGGCCAAAAGACATGACAGTGTATTCATATGAACCAAAGCTTGTTCTGAATGCTGTCTTGGGAATATCTTCTTCACGAATGCGAATCTGGTGATAACCCATACGGAGATCAAGCTTGGAGAATACTTGGGCACCTTTGAGTTGTTCGAACAGCTCATTGATGTTGGGAAGTGGGTATTTGTTCTTGATGGTCTTCTTGTTCACTGGACGGTAATCAACACAAAGTCGGTCCGTTCCATCCTTCTTCTTCACAAAAAGAACACCACAACCCCACGGAGAAGAACTAGGCCGGATGAGACCCATTTTCTCTTGCATATCGAGTTGCTTCTTCAGCTCCTTCAACTCTTCAGGTCCGAGCTTGTAAGGACGTTTGCACACAGGTTCCGTACCAGGCTCAAGATCAATAACGAATTCAACTGGCCGGTGCGGAGGCATTCCTGGGAGCTCTTCTGGAAAGACGTCTTGATATTCGCAAACGACTGGAATTTGAGAGATGGCATCCAATTCACCCTTCTCATTGAGAGAAAACAGACGGATAGTATCATCACGAGCGGCAAAGACAATTACATCCTCAGACGAATGAGTCAATTGAATCTGCCTGGCTGCACAATCAAGCTGAGCCTTGTGCTTAGAAAGCCAATCCATTCTGAGAATAAGATCAATATCCGAGTTACCAAGAACCATTGAGAAGCCAGAAACTTGAAATCACCCATCATGATAGAAACATCCGGGACTATTGAAGTAGCCCTCATAGACTTAGCCGGAGAAACCACTCCCATAGGTTTACCCAACATTTGTGAAACGAAGTCATGCTTGGAAACAAATGATCTTGACATGAAACAATGCGATGCACCAGTGTCAAAAAGAACTTTTGCTGGAAAAGAGTTAACTGGAAAGTTACCCATGATCACATCTGACGAGTCCTCTGCCTGAGCTGCATTCATCAAATTGACCTTGGCATGCTTGGGGTTATGCTTGACCACAGCTGTACTTGCCGATCTGACAGGAGGAGGAGGAGGAAGACGCCTCTGGTTGAAACACTTGTTGGCATAGTGACCCTTTTGTTGGCACTTGTTGCACGTGACCTCTGAAAGCGGACGGTGATACGGAGCACTCGATCTTGGAGCTTGAGACGAAGTCTTGTTCTGAAAGCCAGGGTTGGGTGGGTGGGAAGAACCACTGCCACCTTTGCTCTTCTGCTGATACGGCTGACGGAACGGAGGAGGAGGAAGCCAAAACTTCTGCTGCTTGGCCACTTGAGTAGAGGAAGAAGGAGTAACATCTCTGACTCGCTTCTTGGAAGCATCACACCTCAACTGAGCAGCCTCTTGCTTCAGTGCCATGTTGTAGAACTCATCGTATCTCAAGGGCTCGAAGAGGACAAGATCTAGCTGAATTTCTTCTCTGAGACCACCCCTGAACTGGTATATCATGCTCTTCTCATCAGGGACGTCCTGCTTGGCAAAGCGGGCGAGCTTCTGAAACAACTTGTTGTAGTCATAGACAGACAAAGAGCCTTGCTTCAGATTGCGGAATTCCTCACGCTTGCTTTCAACCACGCTCTGCGGAATATGATGAGCTCGGAAATCTCAACGGAAATCATCCCAAGTGATAACACGTCCACCTCTGGAGTCCTTGTACTGCTGGAACCATTCTGCAGCTTGATCTTTGAGTTGGAAGGAAGCGAACTTAACAAAGTCCTCAGGCCTGACGTTACTGCACTCGAAATGCTTGCACAGATCCACAAGCCAATCGTCAGCATCGGTTGCCTCAACACAATTGCTGAAAGTCTTTGGCCCGTTAGCAAGGAACTGGTTGAGTGTAGCAAAGTGACTCTGATTGCTGCCTTGATTCCCTTGACTGCCTTGATTGCGCTCTTGAAGAATTTGCATGATCAGCTGTGTGTTTGCATTGGTTGCGGCCATCACAGCTTGCCATGCCTCTGGAGGAGGTGGAGGTGGTGGCGGATCAGGATTCGGAGTCGTGCGCGTTGGAGGAGCCATCCTGAAGAGGTTGACCACCATTAGCACATTGACAGATAAATATTGAAGCTGAATCCAACGGAATGAAAATTGCAACATATAGTCTTCACATCCGAACAAAATGAACGAATGCATTCCTCTTGAAATGGTCACATATCCATAAATTGAGAAGCCACGTAGAATTAAGGTAGAGAAATAAATCAACAAGGTACGGATCAAGAACGAATAATCGGTAAGAAATCCCAATCTCAAACCAATATCCGTGGAAGAAAAACTAGAGCTACTAGAATTCCCACCTATGAAACTCCCGAACCTTTCCGGTTATGCAATCAGGTGTTGGGGATACAGGGGAAGCATAATATCTCACCCAAACTAGCAAATCCTACATCCAGCTGTATCCATCCTTCAACACATAACCAAGAAACCTTCGGAAACCATCTACCTCAACCTTCGAAAAGCATCCGTTATACAAGTTATGGCGATACTCCCGAACTCCCGCCCCAGTACTGGGTGGCGTCGAGGTTATCTCACCAACGAACTGCATAAAAGAGATTTTCGATGTCGGCGTACTAAACTCAGGTATTCCAGAACTGCAACGATAAAATTATGATGACAACACCTCAGAGCTCAACTCCCCGGGACACTTCCACTAAACCCCTGACAGGAGGCACCAAGACAATGTTCTCATCATAAAACCATCGGAACGATTCCAAGATACCCGCGTGATCCTAAAAAATTTTTAGTGAAATTTGAGAAGAGAAGAGTCAAAACTCTACGTCAGGATGCCTTACCAGAGCGATGAGGAGACTGGGAAGTAAAAAGAATTCCTAAACTCTCCGATATATAATTCCTAAATGACTCAAAACATTTTTCTAGACACAACTCGGCCGCTAAAAACGATCAAGCAATGGGGCTCCTAAGGTCGGGGAAGGCTCTGATACCAACTTGTAACACCCTCGATGCGACTATAGCTCCCACGTGTCGAGGCACGACTTAGAGACATAATCGCATTGAAGGCATATGTCGCAAGTTAGGCAATCTTCACAACATCCCATGTAAATGAATAATAAAAGGGGAGATAACATAGTTGGCTTACACTCGCCACGTCAATCAAGTACATAAATAACATTACATCATCCAAACACTCATGGCCCGACTACGGCGCCAAAATAAAAGAGAACCCAACATGCGACACGGTCCCAATCACCCCCAACTGGGCACCACTACTGATCATCGGGAAAGGAAACATAGTATCGTTGAGAGTCTTCGTCGAACTCCCACTTGAGCTCATACGCGTCTCCTGGAGCGGAATCATCAGGCCCTGCATCTGGTGTAATAGTAATCTGTGAGCCACAGGGACTCAGCAATCTCGCACCCTCGCGATCAAGACTATTTAAGCTTATAGGTAATGGCAAGGTAAAATATGAGTGGAGCTGCAGCAAGCGACTAGCAAATATGGTGGCTAACTTATTCGCAAAAGAGAGCGAGAAGAGGAGGCAAAGCACGAGCGAGGAACTAGAGAGCAACCTGCGCAAACATTACTCCAACACCGTGTCCACTTCCCGGACTCCGCCGAGAAGAGGCCATCACGGTAACACACTCAGTTGATTCATTTTAATTAAGTTAAGGTTCAAGTTATCTACAACCAGACATTAACAAATTCCCATCTGCCCATAACCGCGGGCACGGCTTTTGAAAGTTCAATCCCTGCAGGGGAGTCCCAACTTAGCCCATGACAAGCTCTCACGGTCAACGAAGGAATAGACCTCCTCCCAAGATGTTCCGATCAGACTCGGTATCTCGGTAATTCAAGACAACTCCGACAATGGTAAAACAAGTCCAGCAACACCGCCCGCTGTGCCGACAAATCCCGATAGGAGCTGCACATATCTCGTTCTCAGGGCACACCGGATAAGCTAAGCGTACGGGAGCCAACGTAACCCAAGTTGCCAAGGAACGGCCCCGCACGGTGCTCTACGTTGGACCAACACTCAGAGGAGCACTGGCCCGGGGGGGGGTGTTAAAATAAGATGACCCTTGAGTCCGCGAAACCCAAGGGAAAAGGCTAGGTGGCAAATGGTAAAACCAAGGTTGGGCATTGCTGGAGAAGTTTTATTCAAGGCGGACTATCAAGGGGTTCCCATTATAACCCAACCGCGTGAGGAACGCAAAATTCGGGAACATAACACCGATATGACGGAAACTAGGGCGGCAAGAGTGGAACAAAACACTAGGCGAGAGGCCGAACCTTCCACCCTTTACCAAGTATATAGATGCATTAAGATAACTTAGCAATATAATGATATCCCAACAAGTAAATAAATGTTCCATCAAGGAACGGCCTCCAATCTTCACCTGCAACTAGCAACGCTATAAGAGGGGCTGAGCAAAGCGGTAACATAGCCAATCAACGGTTTCCTAGGACAATGGTGGGTTAGAGGTTTGACATGGCAATTTGGGAGGCTTGCAAGCAAGTGGTAGGCATCGTAGCATTGGCAAAGCAAAAGAGCGAGCAAACTAGCATAGCAAAGATAGTAGTGATTTCGAGGGTATGATCATCTTGCCTGCACAGTTGTCAGAGTTGACTGGATCCTCAAAAGCAAACTCAACGGGCTCCTCGTTAGCGAACTCGTCTCCCGGCTCTACCCAAACAAGACAAACAAGCAACAAGGATACAATCAACCACGTGCAAGACCAAGCAATATGATGAAATGAAGATATGCTATGCGGGATGCGATGCGGGATGCAAAATGCAAGATATGACAGGAAATGCATGAACCTGGCCTCAACTTGGAAAACCAAGTGTGCCACTGGAAAGATGAGATGAAATCGCTTGAAAACGATATAAAGAACGCCGGAATCGGAGTTACGGTTTGGAAATGGCAAGCGATTCAAAAATGACACCGGTCTGCGATTTACAGCAAGTAGGCATCTAAATGCAACCAGATGAACATGTTACAGCACCCAAACATGACAACAAAATACATGGCAGGGATGCACACAAGATGCTTAACAAAAGTCTAGCACTGAGCTACGGCCAATTCATCCATTAGGAGGTTCAAACAAGCATGGCAAAAACGCAAATGGTAAAACAGATCTCAGACTTAGTGAAATTAACACTTGTCTGGAATTTCAGATCATATAGCCCTCTTCGGAGCAACAAAACAACATGCTACAGGACCTGAACATGACAAGGAAAGACATGGCATGGAGATACTCAACAAGCTTAACAAAAGTCCCTTAGTGACCTTGAGCCAAAAGGGATCACAAAATATACTAACAAGCACACGAACATAGCAAAAACATAATCAGTTTTTAGACTTAGTGAAAGCTGGGACATGCTGAAACATAACTCACGAATGCATGTTTACGACCTCGATGCACTCACCACGGTGCAAGTCATGGCAAGTCAAGCATACATCCATCAAGAAGGCACAAAATACAAGTTAGGCATGGCAAGAACAATAGCATAGCATGCACGGATCAGCTACAATAACATCGGCAAAATCGCAAACAAGTTGACGATCTGCCCAGATTCGCAACGAAGCAAAAGTAGAGCTCGATTGACTCAAGCTAGGGTGCTCCATAATTTCAAACAAAGACATGGATGGATAGAGCACTACAAGATTAACAAAACTCTCTTACTGATCATCCTCAAAAGAGGCACGGATCATTAGGAAACAACAAGAACATATGGCATCATGAACTAAACAATCCCAGGACTTAGTGAAAATCACTAAGTCCCTGAAAACAGAATTAGCAAGTGCACCTCTTTGCAAGCTTGCACAAGACACCACACACATCCTAAAAATACATGGGTTGCACCTCTGGATAGATGACAAAACCC
The DNA here is from genome assembly GCF_018294505.1 of Triticum aestivum. NCBI lineage: Eukaryota > Viridiplantae > Streptophyta > Magnoliopsida > Poales > Poaceae > Triticum > Triticum aestivum. Next base: position 227,999,448 of record NC_057800.1, on the reverse strand, counting down.
TTAACAAAACATATGAAGAACTCACGGGCATATCATGCACACATTAATCATGGAAAAAATGACAAAAATACTAAACGGAGTAACAGATCTTACAATTAACTCAAGTAGCCCTCTTCTAACAGCATTTCGGGCATCAAGATGAACTCAAATGAAAATGATGCAATGGAGTGAAAAGATGTACTCTCTGAGATGAACATTTTGATATGCTATATGCCCAAATCGAGCTACGGATGCAAAGTTACGGGGCCGCGAACATGGGCATATGGACTGAAAATTTAAGGACTTAGAGAGAAAAACAACCCCAGATCTAGGGTTGGCACGGAAACCGAGGTGGTGGAACTGTAGCTGTTCGTCGGGGAAGAAGCAAGCAGCAGCTGGCGAGTGGAGGGAGGAGGCGGCGGCCGGCGTCGCCTGGGGCCGGCGATGGCCAGGGCAGCGGGGCCGGCGTGGAGGCGGAGGCCGGCTCCGGCGAGCTTGGCCTTGGTGGCGGGCGGCGGAGGCGCGAGGCCGGGAGGCTGGCGAGGCGGTGGACAGCCGGCGGCGTGCTCCGGTCGCCGGCGACGGCGAAGATCCGGCAAGGCGAGCGGAGCCGGGCGGCTCGGGCAGCTCGGCCGGGCGGCGGCGGATCTGGGCCCGCGCGGGCCTGCCTCAGGCCCCGCGGGCCGGCGCGGTGGGTAGGAGAGAGAGGAGGCGGCTGGGATGAGGTGGCGGCGTCCGATTGGGCCGGAGCGGTGGCGCGGCTGATGTGGCGGACCCTGATTCGTCGGGGTGATGTGGCGGCGGCGGTTGACACGTCCAGCGGCGGGATGGACACGTCCGGTGGCGCGAGGAGGAAGATGGCTAGGGTTCATCCGCGAATTTCGGGAGGGGAGCACATATTTATAGGTAGAGGGGGCTAGGAGAGTCCAAATGAGGTGCGGTTTTCGGTCACGTGATCGTGATCGGACGCTCTAGGACATGGAGCAGAGTTTGGTGGTTTTTGGGCCAAATTGGAGGGGTGTTGGGCTGCACACACACGAGGCCTTTTCGGTCCCTCGGTTAACCGTTGGAGTATCAAACGAAGTCCAAATGGTACGAAACTTGACAGGCGGTCTACCGGTAGTAAACCAAGGCCGCTTGGCAAGTCTCGGTCCAATCCGGAAATGTTTAATCCCCACACACGAAAGAAAGCTAGAAATGACCACCGGAGGAGAACGAAGCGCCGGAATGCAAAACGGACAACGGGGAAAATGCTCGAATGCATGAGACGAACACGTATGCAAATGCAATGCACATGATGACATGATATGAGATGCATGACAACGACAACAACACACGGAGACAAAGCCCCGAACCTGAGAAAATAAATATAACTTAACGCCGGAAACGGCAAGAGTTGGAGTACAAATTGGGAAAGTTACATCCGGGGTGTTACAGTTAGAGATCAAGATTTATATGGTTGGAATGGAATATCTTGACCTCAACACAAGTGTAGGTGGTTCTCTCTCAGAAAATGTGTATTGGAAGTGTAGGTATGTTCTGATGGCTCTCTCTCCACGAATAAAGAGTGGGTGGAGGGGTATATATAGCCTCCACACAGAATCTAACCGTTACACACAATTTACCAAACTCGGTGGTACCGAATGGTTAAACTCGGTCGGACCGATTCAGCAAACCTAGTGACCGTTAGGATTTTCGGTGGGACTGAGATGCAACTCGGTAGGACCGATATGGTTAGGGTTAGGGCATAACGTAATCTCGGTGTGACCGATTACACAAACTCCCTGGGACCGATTTTGGTAATAAGCTAACTAGAGAGTTGGTCAGGTAGACTCGGTGGGACCGATTCGCTCATCTCGGTGAGACCGAAATGTTACAAAAGGGAAACAGAGAGTTTACATTGCAATCTCGGTGGGACCGATCGCTCATCTCGGTAAGACCAAAACATTACGAAGGGAAACAGAGAGATTACAATCCCATCTCGGTGATACCGAGATCCCTATCGGTGAAACCGATTTGCCTATGGTTTGTGGCAGTGGCTATGACATTTGAAACTCGGTGGCGCCGGATAGATAGAATCGGTGGGGCCGAGTTTGACTTTTGGTTTAGGTCAAATGTGGATGTGGGAAGGTAGTTGAGGGTTTTGGAGCATATCACTAAGCACTTTGAGCAAGCAAGCCATTAAGCAACACCTCATCCCTCCTTGATAGTATTGGCTTTTCCTATAGACTCAATGTGATCTTGGATCACTAAAATATAAAATGTAGAATCTTGATTTTGAAGCTTGAGCCAAACTTTTTGTCCTTAGAATTTTGAGGGATCCACTTTCCTCATCCATGCCATGCCATTCATTGAGCTTTTCCTGAAATATTAATCTTGGAATAATGTTAGCTCAATGAGTTATATGTTGTTAGGAATTACCAAAACCACCCACAGATAGTTGCACTTTCAGAGCTGTCGGGCGGTTGTTCCAACTGAAGTACCGCCCCAATCAACAGAAAAGGTGATTCCTTTTGGGTGGCTAGGCGGTACTCGACGGTAGTCTCCCGGTTATCCCAGCTGCTATCTTTGAAGTGGTACAACCGATGGCCTGAGGTAGTTATACCGCTCTAGAGTCTGGACTTAGCAGCTATAGGAGCCCTGACGCAGTGATTGTTCCAGTCCATGTACCACACATGGGTGACTCTGTTCGGGTACTAAGGCGATACATGGTTGTACACGTCCGGTTATACCTGCTGAATTTATTCAACAGTACTACCGACGGCACCGGCAGTTGTACCGCACGAGGCACCATGGGTTGGCATTTCCGCCTTGAGCGGTTGTAACGCACTCTGATGCAGTTGTATCGCTCATGTGTTTTTCTGCAACATAATAGTTAGATTTGTGGGGCCCTATTTAAGGGGGTCTTCTTTCCCATTACCCCCAACAACCTTGTGCAAGTTTTCCCCCACCACTCTTGACCTCCTGGAGCCTTCTTTCTCTCTATCCTACCCCCATGATTCTTGCTTCTTTTTGAGGGAAAAGATATAGAAGATCTAGATCTACATTTCCACCAATCCATCTAGGTGAGGGAACCCTTTGGATCTAGATCTTGGAGTTATTTGTGTTCTTTTCTTTGTTCTTCCTCTCATATTCCCCCATAGCATTAGTTGTTGTGGTGGGATTTGAGAGAGAAGGACTTGAGCACTCCTTGTGCTCTCGCCATTCCATTTGGTGCATCAGTTTGAGTTCCCCACGATGATACGTGAAAGTGAAAGTTGAGTAGCTCATTACTCTTGGGTGCTTGGTACCCTAGAGCTTGTTCCTCTTGGGTGTTTGGGCGCCCTAGATGGTTGGTGTTGTTGCAGAACTCAATCATTATGGTGTAAAGCTTGGGGGCGCTTTGGTAGCCTCCAATTAAGTTGCGGAGATTGCAATGGGCAATTTGTACGAGTTCGGTAACCGCCCTCAAGGGTCGCCAATTGTACAGGTTCGATGACCGTCATCAAGGGTCCCTTAGTGAAGACACGGCACCTTGCATTGTGCGAGGGCATGAGGAGAATACAGTGACCCATTGTGGTGCTTGGAGAGCATTGTGCCTCCATATCGCTCCAACAGATATTAGCATCTGCAAGGGTGTGAACTTTGGGATATATCGTCGTCTCTGCGTGCCTCGGTTATCTCTTACCCAAGCCATGTACTTATGCACTTACTTTGTGATAACCATAGTGCTTAATGTTATATATCTTGCTATCACATTATTATTTATCTTGCTTAGCATAAGTTGTTGGTGCACATAGTTGAGCCTTCTATATTTAGGTTTTGCGCCTGAAAAATTGAACGCTAGTTTTATTCCACATCCGTTCATCAAGCGTAAACCAAAATTGTTTTAAACCGTCTATCCACCCCCCTTTAGGCGACATCCACGTCCTTTCAGCAGCGTCACACCTCGTGTTGGATCCATGCGACATTTACGCAGACGCAATGGATTCTCGATGGAAGGAGTCCAAGCATTGTCGTCGGGCGGCCTCCTCCCGGGAGCGGCAGAGCGCAAGGTGGACGGTCGTCTCCTCGTTCGAACCACATGGGATGAGCTCGGGGTCAAAGGATCTGGAGATGTAGGACTCGGATTCAATGCCCGCCATGCCGGAGAAGGTAGGAGATCGCCGGACGGGAGCTTGTGAGCGGAGGGAGTGCATGGGAGGGAATGGGAGTGGAGTGGAATGCGGCTAGGGTTTTAGCCGAAGGTGTGGATAGGGTCCATTTTATGTGCGGCCGGGCATAACGTAATCTCAGTGTGACCGATTACACAAACTCGATGGGACCGATTTTGGTAATAAGCTAACCAGAGAGTTGGTCAGGTAGACTCAGTGGGACTAATTCGCTCATCTCGGTGAGACCGAAATGTTACAAAAGGGAAACAGAGAGTTTACATTGCAATCTCGGTGGGACCGATCGCTCATCTCGGTAAGACCGAAACGTTATGTAGGGAAACAGAGAGATTACAATCCCATCTCGGTGAGACCGAGATCCCTATCGGTGAAACCGATTTGCCTACGGTTTGTGGCTGTGGCTATGACATTTGAAACTCGGTGGCGCCGGATAGATAGCATCGGTGGGGCCGAGTTTGACTTTTGGTTTAGGTCAAATGTGGATGTGGGAAGGTAGTTGAGGGTTTTGGAGCATATCACTAAGCACTTTGAGCAAGCAAGCCATTAAGCAACACCTCATCCCTCCTTGATAGTATTGCCTTTTCCTATAGACTCAATGTGATCTTGGATCACTAAAATATAAAATGTAGAGTCTTGATTTTGAAGCTTGAGCCAAACTTTTTGTCCTTAGAATTTTGAGGGATCCACTTTCCTCATCCATGCCATGCCATTCATTGAGCTTTTCCTGAAATATTAATCTTGGAATAATGTTATCTCAATGAGCTATATGTTGTTAGGAATTACCAAAACCACCGAGGGATAGTTGCACTTTCAATCTCCCCCTTTTTGGTAATTGATGATAACATATACATCAAAGCTTCGACAAATGATAATAAGAGTGAAAGATATTGTCGCTTTGAGAAGTATGTGAAAAGCAAGAGCTCCCCCTAAATTTGTGCATATCTTAATATTTGCTTTGGACTGCAAATGCACAATGAGTTAGGATCATGGGTTACTCTTCCATGTCACATACATCTTGGTGGAGCGCTCAAAATGATAAGAATTAAATACGTGCACTCATCACCAAGCAAAGTGAATGATCGTATAAGGATAAGTAAGATAATATCATCTAACAAGCATAAGTGTAGCTTATGATCAACCACATGATCATCAATGTCTCACAGATAATAGCATAGTATCTCAAGCAATCAAAAGATAAACAAAGTTCAACCACCAAAGCAAGAGAGAATAAAAAGCAACGCTCTCTCTCAAATCCTATGATCTACACATTTTTCTCCCCCTTTGGCAACAAGTTACCAAAAAGTTCATAGAAAATGCATAGCACTAAAACGTCTCTCAGGCTTGGTCTACAGGTGGTGGTGTCCGGAGAACTCCAAGGACGAAGGCTTCAGTCGAAGTAGAGGAGCTGATGGGGTAGGTGCTGGAACTAGTGGCACTGAAGCTGTAGCTGGTGCAGATGAAGTGGCTCTAGTGTCTGGTACAGGCACTGCAGTAGATCTCTGAGCTCGAGGCACTCTGGCAAATGCATCAGTGGTTGTCTTGCCCTTCCTCTCCTGCATGTCATCCTGTAGCTACTCCACAACAGACTGAATCTCAGTTACTTTGACATCTAAATCATAGAATTTTTGTTCCACGATTCTTTCCAGGCTCTCCTGGTTTTGAGTTAGGGTGGCCAACCCCTTCTCAATCCTCAGAGATGATGCTATCAAGTAACCAAGCTGGTCCTGCTTGCTTTTCAAAAAGTACTCAGATGCCTCCTCTTGAGTTGGCATCTTGGCGGCCTTCTTTTTCTTTGCCTTCTCCTTCTTTGCTTGTGCTTGCACTGAGGAGGGTTCATCTTCATTCATCACAACTTGGTTGTCCTCGAAGTCAGGATAGATAGGCAAGTGTTCCTTATCCAACAAGTATGTGCCTGTGCCCACCTTTGAGTTTATCAACTCCTGGATCTGTGGGGCATATCCACAACTTCTTTTCTGGTCAGCTGCAGTCCTCTTGATAGTCTCAACTATAAGGCTCATGACCTTGAACTTCTGTGGCACATCAAATATATGTAGCAAGTTAATTGCATGGCCTCTGATCATTCTTTGATCACCAGACTTGGGCAAGAGAGTGCCTAAGGATCCAATTGATTGTAGGCAGCCCTGACAACAAGTGTTTTACTGACCCAAACTGGTGAGTCTCAAGATCATCTTCAGGAATCTCCTTGTACATATTTGCCATAGAGTTGTGATCCATCTTCTTCTTGGCATAGACATCCAAGTCATCTTCTTCTTCCTTAGGAGCATTGATCAGATTTTCCCATTCCTTAATAGTTGAGTGTTACCTTATACCTTCAGACATCCATACTATCCTGCCATCTGGATAGAAGTGTGTCGTGGAGTAGAATTGCATTATGAGCTCCTCATTCCACTTTGTGAGGTTCTGCCCAACAAAGTCTGCAACTCCACAAGCACTGAAGCTGTCAAACACACCAGGATAGTGTTCCTCATTTTCCTTCATGTAGGTCCAGTTGACCCACCTCATATCACACACTATAGGCTTCTTGTCCAACAAACTGTCTCATAGAAATGCTGATGTTCCTTTGTGTGGAACCTGTAATCAACAGCAGTCCTTCTCCTGGTAGCATATGGATCTGTCTCTCTCCATTTCCTCAGTCCCGAGTCTCTCCTGATCTTCATGTTCTCAGCCACAGGATGAGCATCATTGTGGTCTGGAATTTTTGGCTTCAATTTTCTCAGAACATGCTCTTCATCTTCTTCTTCAGCAACAGTCTCAGGCACTGGGGCCTTGTTCTTCTCAGCAGCTGGTATGTTTCTGGTATTTCTCTTTGGTGCAGTCTTGGGCTTGGAGGCAGCTTTGGGTGCTTCTTTGGGCTTTGATGATGCAGCCCCTATCATAATAGCATCACCCATAAGCTTCTGTGCCTTGGGTGCTGGTGCAGCAACCTCTTCTTCCTCTTCTTATTCCATCATGGAAGCCTTTCCAATCACTCTGGCCATGGTCTTCTTGACCCTTTCCTTCCTTTTCTTTCCTTCTGCAGCAGGCTCTTTGGGTTGAGATTCCAAAGATGCTTGAGAGGATGCTCTGGCCTTAGACATGGGTTGTCTTCCTGCTGGCCTTTTGATCTTCATCCTGGCTTAACTGCAGTTGAGCTGTACTCCTTCTTAACCACTTTCTTCTTTGATGTGGCCTCATCCTCAGTGGCCACATAGTCTTCGTCCTCAGACCCTGAAGTTTTCTTCTTGCTTGCTCTAGTGGCAGCCTTTGGAAAATTGCTTGGAGTGCTCCTGCTACCATCATCTGAACTGCTAGAGGGACTAGTGCCCTCACTCAGGTGAACCTGCTCCTCTGACCTGTTCTGGCTATCACTCTGGTCAGACATGTTGCAAACACTGACAGTAGACCCTGTGAATAGATATAGATGAGATAGAGTGGATGAGCATCACAAAATGTAGAGGTTTTTGCAAAATAATGAGTCAAAAACTTAGTTTTAGTTTTCCACAGAAAGCATTTCGGATCAACCGATTTGCAAACTCGGTGATACCGAAGCAGCTGTTGGAACCTAAACTAGTGAACTCGGTCAGACCGAGTCACAGTTCGGTGGCACCGAGACTGCTAGGGTTTCACAAAGTCCTGAACTCGGTCACACCGATTTGCAATTCTCGGTCAGACCGAGAACCACATGTGCAATGGCCTTGGCCGAATCGGTGGAACCGAGTTCTGCAACCCGGTGGGTCCGAGATGGTTTCGGCGGAAACCTAACCCTAAATTTTCGATTCAACTCTAATCTACGGAGTGTTTTGACTGGATAGAAGCGTTTCAATCATGGTAAGAATCATAATGAACACAATGTGCTAGGAATCGGACGGGGATAGCACTGTGATCGAGTCCATACCCTAGTTCGGCGATGAACTCGCTACGGCGGCAACGGCGGGGAAGAATTCCGTTGACGGCGGCGGAGACCAGCGACAGGAGGCGGCTGGCGACGAGGAGGACGATCCGGAGACCCAGGAGGCAGAGCGAGCTATGCGCGGGCGAAGGGGTTTCGGAGAAATTTCCAAAATTTTGCCCGTGAGTATATATAGCCCGACCCTGTCGGTGTGACCGAGTGGAACAACTCGGTGGCACCGAGATGCATAACTGTTGACAGTTACAGCAACTCGGTGTGACCGAAAAGTTCAAATCGGTTGCACCGAGATTGAAAACCTAGATCGACTTAGTGATCTCGGTATGACCGAAATGGAGGAATCGGTCAGACCGAAACACACAAAGAAGTTTTGGAAGTTTAAGTCTATGACGAATCGGGGACTCCGAGTGCTCCTCACACAGAGTGGTTCGAATCTGACTTGATCAAATTTTGTGATGTAGCATGAATAGAGTTTGAGACGAGAAAAGCATAGATAGCTAGAGAGGGTTCTTAGGCATTCTTGTCCATCCACTTGGCAAAAGAAAAGAAAACCAATCAATCAAAACAACAAGTGGATGTCCTCGAATGAGTAAAATATGCAATCAACATGCTCACACAATAAAATGGCAATTGAAATATGTGGCAAAGCATGCACAACCAATTCTAGCATCTATCAAACAATTTGCGATGACTAGGTCATCTATATATGAGTATATTGACTTAGGAGTCAAATGAGAACATTTGATCATAGGTCATACTCATCGTTTAAGCACAAGTGGGGTTACCACTTTTACATAAAGCATTGTTGTGTTCACACCATTAGAGTTGCTTTAGCTCAATTCTTAGAGTAAAGCTCCCCCTAGATGTGAGATCCCCCCTAAGAGGGATGAACTAACCTTGGGTTTTGTCGATGATGACTTCATGTAGATGTTGAAGATGTGGATGCTCAATGTTGATGTAGATCATTTGGAGCTATCCATTGGAGTGAGTTGCACTTTCAATACCTACACGGGTTAGTCCCACAAGGAACAAACAAGGATATCCATAGACATAGAGTGATGCACACACAAGATGATGTCTATGAAAGCTTTTAGGTTACCTTGTCCCTTGTCTTACCAACAAGAGGGTTTGTGACTCCTTGAACTAGTGCAAGATGTGGAAGTTGATTGCACTTGTTCTTGCCAAGATGATAAGAGTGAAGTATGTTGGCGGAGTCACCCTCAAGAACTCTCTAGTTCTTCTTCTTCGGGATCCACACCATCTTGATGGGAATCCTCGGTGTTGTAGTTGTACTTGATGAAGTGGAACTTGAAGTAGTCTTGGGAACCCACTTGACCAAGGCCTTAGGAGCTTCTTCAAATGCATCAATTTCCTCTTGAAGCTTGTCCTTGCCTTTTTGCTTGTGGTCTTGTGGTGGAAGATCATCTTGAGCTTGTGTCCCTTTGAGAGAAGTAGGATCATACTTCTCTTGTTGAGGAACAAACTTCGTCTTGGGGTATTGATCTTCTTCCCACTCAACTCCATTGGCATTGAACTTTCGTTCAAAACCAACACCTTGATTCTTCCGGTGCCTTCCTTGCTTGCGTACAATTTCCTCGAATTGCTTACTTCCGGCAAGGCTCTTGTAAACACCTTTCTCTATAATTCCCTTCAATAAGCTATTTTCTTGCTCAAGTGTAACTTGGCTAAGAGAATCATTAGTGGAATCAAGAGAACTACTAGAAGCAACAATATTGGATTTAGCATGATTATTGTTACTACTAGAGGAAGAATCTTTCTTGTTCTTGTTACTAGACTTGACTTGAGGCATGTAAGTGGATAAGAGTAAACGCTTGGCAATGTAAGAAGAACTTTTCTTGCGAAGATCATCATTGATTGCTTTTAAGAACTCATGCTCTTGCTCAAGGTTGAGCTTTTCAAAGCGCAATTTCTCATGAGTCCTTAAAAGTTCTCGATGATCTCCTAAGATAGTTTCATGAGCTAACTTAAGAGTGTTTAGTTCTTTAGTTAGAGACTCAATCTTCTCCTTATCATTGTCATTCGTTTTATCTTGATTAGCATGATTAATTGACGTTTCATCATAGTATTCATCACTAGAGTTGTCAACAAGTAAATCATCATCACCTAACAAGTCATCTTCATCACTATTGAAATCAACATACTCGGGGTGTGATACCTTTGGGCCTTTAGCCATGAAGCATGTTCCAACTCCTTCATTTGGTGAGTCAAATATGTCGTAGGAGTTGGTTGTCACAAGTGCTAGACCGGCAACACCTTCATCTTGAGTATATTCGGAGTCGGAGTGATAGCTTCTCTCGGAGTGGTTGTCGGAGTCGGAGCCGGATACCCATTCACCAACATGAGCTTGATGTCTTCGTTTTGTGTAGCTCCTTGATGACTTGTCCTTTCTTTCCGAATCCTTGCTTCTCCGTGAGGGTCTTCGTTCATAACGATCATCTCTACTCCTTCTTTCTCTAGATGGTGATTCTTCTCTTCTACTTCTTCTCTTGGGAGAATCTTCTCTTCTCTTGTAGGGGGCCGTACACTCATTGGAATAGTGTCCGGGCCTTCCACAATTGTAGCAGTTTCGCTCTCGACTAGAAGATCTTTTGTCATTGTAGGACCTTGATTTGGAGCTTCTCTCTTTGCTTCTACTCTTGTAGAACTTGTTGAAGTTCTTCACCATTAAGCTCAATTCTTCATTGAAGGTTTGTTTCTCACTCGATGATGTGGGGGCTTCACATGAGGCTTTGTAAGCACCACTTGATTTGTTGTGAAGTTCCTCTTTATCCTTGAGTGACATCTCATGAGCAACAATTCTTCCGATGACTTCCGTTGGCTTGAGATCTTTGTAATTGGGCATCATTTGGATCAATGTGCACACGGTATCATATTTTCCATCCAAGGCTCTTAGGATCTTCTTGATGATGAATCTATCGGTCATCTCTTCACTCCCTAAGCCGGCAATCTCATTTGTGATAAGAGCAAGCCTAGAGTACATTTCAGCGACACCTTCACCATCCTTCATTTTGAACTTGTCAAGTTGACTTTGAAGCACATCCAACTTGGATTCCTTGACGGAGTCGGTACCTTCATGCATGTCAATCAAAGTATCCCAAATTTCCTTTGCATTCTCAAGGCGGCTGATTTTGTTGAATTCTTCGGGGCACAATCCGTTGAAGAGGATATCACAAGCTTGAGCATTGTATTGTAGCATCTTCAACTCATCCGCGGTAGCTTCACGATTCGGTTCTCTCCCATCAAAGAATTCACCTTGCAAGCCAACACACACAATAGCCCAAACGGCGGGGTTATGTCCAAGAATATGCATTTTCATCTTATGCTTCCAACTAGCAAAATTAGTACCATCAAAGTAAGGACCTCTACGGTGATAATTTCCCTCGCTAGACGCCATACTCTCCTAGGTTGTGAAACCAAGGCTATGACCACCAAAAGCTATGGAAATCAAAGCAAATGGAGACCAAAGCTCTGATACCACTTGTAGGATCGAAAGTATGTCTAGAGGGGGGTGATTAGACTACTTGACCAAATAAAAATCTAGCCTTTTCCCAATTTTAGTTCTTGGCAGATTTTAGCTATCTTAGCACAAGTCAAGCAATCTCCACACAATTCAAGCAAGCATGCAAAAGAGTATATGAGCAGCGGAAAGTAAAGCATGCAACTTGCAAGAATGTAAAGGGAAGGGTTTGGAGGATTCAAACGCAATTGGAGACACGGATGTTTTTGTCGTGGTTCCGATAGGTGGTGCTATCGTACATCCACGTTGATGGAGACTTCAACCCACGGAGGGTAACGGTTGCGCGAGTCCACGGAGGGCTCCACCCACGAAGGGTCCACGAAGAAGCAACCTTGTCTATTCCATCATGGCCGTCACCCGCGAAGGACTTGCCTCACTAGCGGTAGATCTTCATGAAGTAGGCGATCTCCTTGCCCTTACAAACTCCTTGGTTCAACTCCACAATCTTGTCGGAGGCTCCCAAGTGACACCTAGCCAATCTAGGAGACACCACTCTCCAAGAAGTAACAAATGGTGTGTTGATGATGAACTCCTTGCTCTTGTGCTTCAAATGATAGTCTCCCCAACACTCAACTCTCTCTCACAGGATTTGGATTTGGTGGAAAGAAGATTTGAGTGGAAAGCAACTTGGGGAAGGCTAGAGATCAAGATTCATATGGTTGGAATGGAATATCTTGACCTCAACACAAGTGTAGGTGGTTCTCTCTCAGAAAATGTGTATTGGAAGTGTAGGTATGTTCTGATGGCTCTCTCCACGAATGAAGAGTGGGTGGAGGGGTATATATAGCCTCCACACAGAATCTAACCGTTACACACAATTTGCCAAACTCGGTGGGACCGAATGGTTAAACTCGGTCGGACCGATTCAGCAAACCTAGTGACCGTTAGGATTTTCGGTGGGACTGAGATGCAACTCGGTAGGACCGATATGGTTAGGGTTAGGGCATAACGTAATCTCGGTGTGACCGATTACACAAACTCGGTGGGACCGATTTTGGTAATAAGCTAACCAGAGAGTTGGTCAGGTAAACTCGGTGGGACCGATTCGCTCATCTCGGTGAGACCGAAATGTTACAAAAGGGAAACAGAGAGTTTACATTGCAATCTCGGTGGGACCGATCGCTCATCTCGGTAAGACCGAAACGTTACGAAGGGAAACAGAGAGATTACAATCCCATCTCGGTGAGACCGAGATCCCTATCGGTGAAACCGATTTGCCTATGGTTTGTGGCAGTGGCTATGACATTTGAAACTCGATGGCACCGGATAGATAGAATCGGTGGGGCCGAGTTTGACTTTTGGTTTAGGTCAAATGTGGATGTGGGAAGGTAGTTGAGGGTTTTGGAGCATATCACTAAGCACTTTGAGCAAGCAAGCCATTAAGCAACACCTCATCCCTCCTTGATAGTATTGGCTTTTCCTATAGACTCAATGTGATCTTGGATCACTAAAATATAAAATGTAGAGTCTTGATTTTGAAGCTTGAGCCAAAGTTTTTGTCCTTAGAATTTTGAGGGATCCACTTTCCTCATCCATGCCATGCCATTCATTGAGATTTTCCTGAAATATTAATCTTGGAATAATGTTAGCTCAATGAGCTATATGTTGTTAGGAATTACCAAAACCACCCAGGGATAGTTGCACTTTCAGAGCTGTCGGGTGGTTGTTCCAACTGAAGTACCGCCCCAATCAACAGAAAAGGTGATTCCTTTTGGGTGGCTAGGCGGTACTCGACGGTAGTCTCCCGGTTATCCCAGCTGCTATCTTTGAAGTGGTACAACCGATGGCCTGAGGCGGTTGTACCGCTCTGGAGTCTGGACTTAGCGGCTATAGGAGCCCTGACGCAGTGATTTTTCCAGTCCATGTACCACACATGGGTGACTCTGTTCGGGTACTAGGGCGATACATGGTTGTACACGTCCGGTTCTACCTGCTGAATTTATTCAACAGTACTACCGACGGCACCGGCAGTTGTACCGCACGAGGCACCATGGGTTGGCATTTCCGCCTTGAGCGGTTGTAACGCACTCCGATGCGGTTGTATCGCTCATGTGTTTTTCTGCAACATAATAGTTAGATTCGTGGGGCCCTATTTAAGGGGGTCTTCTTTCCCATTACCCCCAACGACCTTGTGCAAGTTTCCCCCCACCACTCTTGACCCCCTGGAGCCTTCTTTCTCTCTATCCTACCCCCCATGATTCTTGCTTCTTTTTGAGGGAAAAGATATATAAGATCTAGATCTACATTTCCACCAATCCATCTAGGTGAGGGGAACCCTTTGGATCTAGATCTTGGAGTTATTTGTGTTCTTTTTTTTGTTCTTCCTCTCATATTCCCCCATAGCATTAGTTGTTGTGGTGGGATTTGGGAGAGAAGGACTTGAGCACTCCTTGTGCTCTCGCCATTCCATTTGGTGCATCAGTTTGAGTTCCCCACGATGATACGTGAAAGTGAAAGTTGAGTAGCTCATTACTCTTGGGTGCTTGGTACCCTAGAGCTTGTTCCTCTTGGGTGTTTGGGCGCCCTAGACGGTTGGTGTTGTTGCAGAACTCAATCATTATGGTGTAAAGCTTGGGGGCGCTTTGGTAGCCTCCAATTAAGTTGCGGAGATTGCAATGGGCAATTTGTACGAGTTCGGTAACCGCCCTCAAGGGTCGCCAATTGTACAGGTTCGATGACCGTCATCAAGGGTCCCTTAGTGAAGACACGGCACCTTGCATTGTGCGAGGGCATGAGGAGAATACAGTGACCCATTGTGGTGCTTGGAGAGCATTGTGCCTCCATATCGCTCCAACAGATATTAGCATCTGCAAGGGTGTGAACTTTGGGATATATCGTCGTCTCTGCGTGCCTCGGTTATCTCTTACCCAAGCCATGTACTTATGCACTTACTTTGTGATAACCATAGTGCTTAATGTTATATATCTTGCTATCACATTATTATTTATCTTGCTTAGCATAAGTTGTTGGTGCACATAGTTGAGCCTTCTATATTTAGGTTTTGCGCCTGAAAAATTGAACGCTAGTTTTATTCCTCATCCGTTCATCAAGCGTAAACCAAAATTGTTTTTAAACCGTCTATCCACCCCCCTTTAGGCGACATCCACGTCCTTTCAGCAACGTCACACCTCGTGTTGGATCCATGTGACATTTACGCAGACGCAATGGATTCTCGACGGAAGGAGTCCAAGCGTTGTCGTCGGGCGGCCTCCTCCCGGGAGCGGCAGAGCACAAGGTGGACAGTCATCTCCTCGTTCGAACCACATGGGATGAGCTCGGGGTCAAAGGATCCGGAGATGTAGGACTCGGATTCAATGCCCGCCATGCCAGAGAAGGTAGGAGATCGCCGGACGGGAGCTTGTGAGCGGAGGGAGTGCATTGGAGGGAATGGGAGTGGAGTGGAATGCGGCTAGGGTTTCAGCCGGAGGTGTGGATAGGGTCCATTTTATGTGCGGCCGGGTGAGCCAGCGTAGGCCGGATCCGACATGGCCGACGTGCCCTTACGCGTCCGGGTGTCCCTATATCCGCCTAGATTTAGACTGGATATGGGAGTGCTGGTCAGCCTGGGTGTTTGGGCCGGCTACAAGGAGGCCGGTTGGGTGGCATTTTTGCGTCCGAACAATGACCGGGTAGTCCGTCCGAACATTTATGACTGGTATGAAGGGTTCAGTTGTAGATGCTCTTACCGTACTGTTGGCCGGGCACCAAAGTTCAGGACACGTTCATCTAAAATAAAGTTCAGCACACTTTCGAATGTCGAATATCATGTGAAATCAAGTGTTTGATATAGAATGTGATTTGCGCTCTACTAATTAGTGAAGTTACTTTTGTAGAAAGTAAGATGTTATAACATTTTTGTGAATTGAATATATATATATATATATATATATATTATATATTATATATATATATATATGTTTTAGTATGTTTGTTCACTAATTTAGTTTGAAGCCCGTTTTAAAGTATTTAAAATATTTTTTTGACTGGGAAAGTATTTAAAATATTATGAAGGGGGAGTACAATTTTTAAGGTACAATCATGGGATGTATTATAACGAAGACAAAAACATTAACTTAAGACCCGACAAAAAGAAAAACAGTACTAGTAAAGTACACCGGTATTACACGTAAGAACTTACATGACCAAATTGCAATTTATTTGAAAGAAACACTCAATCTATTCATAATCAATTATAGAAATACAAAGAACAATGGTGACAACAAAAAATATAGCCCGTTCCATATAACATCTAGCAATGACTACATACACTGAAGCAAAAACCATCATCGATGAAGAGAGTTGTAAAATCGAAAGGATCAAACATGCAAACACAAGAACAAAGACAATTGAATATTGACATATCACATTAAGCAAATATATCAATTTATAGTCACATATGCATGATGTTACACAAACCGTGGCGCGGCTGCAATTTGCTACACAAACTGTGGTCATTGGCGTCTTCTGATCTACTCTCTCCATTCGAAAAAAACTTGTCACATGCTTGTCTCTCAAATAGATGTATCTAACACTAATTTGATGCTAGATACATCCATTTGAGGGACAAGCTTTTTCGAACGAAGGAGATTATTTCGATGATTTTTTGGCCACTGTTTTTACACGCTCATGGATTTAAACAAATTTGCATCGCTGAGACAGAGGCCGAGAAACGACAAGAAGCTTTGCTCACAACGCATCGTCAATGGATGTATGAGAAAGAGGACTTCGGCAACCCTAAAGATTTGGATGTGTTTTTTGAATTTAGATGTTCTTTTAGAATTCGTGATACTTAATTTATGCCCTTTCGGCCTTTTCGTAGGAAAAACATTCTGGTCACGTGCTAAGCTGTCGGTTAAACAACTCCCGCAAAAAACAAAAAACAAAAAGCTGTCGGTTAAACATGGCAACAAAACTCTAGCCAACGACCGCGTCCTATTGTGAACAAAGACCTGATTGTGGGAACATACAAAGTACGTACTCCTACAAATTGCTTTGGCAATGAACATGCAAAGTACTTGTACCAAAAGGAAAGCCGTGTTCGCTCAAGCCATGTGCTTTGGCAACATATATGAGGGGTTCTGTTCTAACGTAACGATGAATTTAGCTCAATATGAGGCTGGCTGCCGAGTCGGCCAGGTACAATGAACCTGCTGCTAGCACAACTTTCCCTTTAAGGCGACATCGGCTGTACTGAGACAGCTTGACTGGGTGTCTGTTCATTTTTTGGAAACATGACGCACCTCATATATACCTCTATAAATATATGCATGCACAACTTATTTATGTGAGCACCTTTAAGGACTTATCCGGTCTATCATCTAAAGATTAGCGGAGTCACCACATGCATTTTCATAGTCGATGGGAACGTTTTCTCCCACTGAACGAACCTCGCCGATAAGACTGAAATAAATCAAAGAAAAATGCAAACAACAGTGTAAGTGTAGGACTTAAATTCTAATAGGGTGATTCCATCATAAAGAACTTAACCATCTGAGGTAGACCCAATTCGCTTTTGCGGGAACATTTGGTTGTTACAGTTTGGTGAAAGATGTCCACACCCTGTAAAAAATACCTTCCATGGTCTTTTATCTAAGATCAAGTGCCCCCAGCCCACCACCAGCCACCAACACACAAAGATCAAGTAGTAGTATATGTTTTTTTTCTCTTGCTTGCGAAAGACCAAAAATAAACATGTTCCCCCGCGAAAAAACACTAAACATGTTGCCAACCCTGTTGTTCCAAAGGTCCGCTTCACGCCGCAAGCTCGCTTCCCCTTCTCTCTGTAAGACAATAAGTTTTGGGGAACCAGCACAACCCTCTAGGGGTGGCTTATCTCATTATATATAATGGTTGTGTTACAATATGTACCATATACGTACATAGGTACAGAAGCTATACATAGTCTAACACCCTCCCTCAATCTTAGCCACTTTCTAAAGAACTGAGAAGGGTAAGATTGCGCCTACAAGCCTCAAACTGTGGCAGCGGTAAAGGCTTAGTGAAGATGTCTGCAAGTTGATCCTTAGATGAGATAAACTTGATCTGGAGTTGCTTCTGTGATACACGTTCCCGTACAAAGTGATAGTCAACTTCAATGTGTTTCATTCGGGCATGAAATACTGGATTTGCAGAAAGGTATGTAGCACCGATGTTATCACACCAAAGAATAGGAGGCTGTGGTTGAGACAAACCCAACTCCTGAAGCAAAGACTGCACCCAAATAATCTCTGCAATAGCATTAGCCACAGCCTTGTACTCAGCTTCAGTACTGCTACGTGACACAGTAGCCTGTTTCCGAGCACTCCAGGCGATCAAATTAGAGCCAAAGAATACTGCATAACCCCCCGTGGATCGCCTGTCATCTGGGCTACCAGCCCAATCTGCATCAGAGAAGGCCGAAAGGACCCGAGAGGAAGTCGGCCGAATATGCATACCAAATGTCAGGGTGAACTGAACATAACGAATAATGCGTTTAACAGCAGCCCAATGAGTATCTCTGGGAGCCTGAAGATACTGACAAACCCTGTTAACAGCATAAGAGATATCTGGTCTCGTGATCGTCAAGTACTGAAGTCCACCAACAATGCTCCTGTACTCTGTGGCATCCGCAGGAGACAAAAGCTCACCATCAACAGCTGTTATCTTGTCGGTAGACGACATGGGTGTGGTGGTCGGTTTGCACTTCAGCATGCCAGCTCTCTGTAACAACTCCAAGGAGTACTTCTTCTGCGTAAGGACAAGACCAGTAGCACGAGAAGTGACCTCAACTCCAAGAAAGTAGTGAAGCTTCCCAAGATCTTTGACCGCAAAATCAGCACCAAGAGAGCAGACAAGAGCATCAGCAGCATACTGAGAAGAGCTGACAAGGATAATATCATCGACATATACCAAAAGATACATAGTGACTTCTGGCTTCTGTAAAAGAAATAACAAAGTGTCAGCAGTAGACGGCACAAACCCATGAGCACGAAGGGCAGAGGCAAGGCGGGCATGCCAGGCACGAGGAGCTTGCTTCAAACCATATAGTGCTTTGGAAAGACGAAAGATATAGTCAGGACGATCAGGATCAGAGAAACCAGGCGGCTGTTTCATATAAACCTCTTCCTCCAAAAATCCATGTAGAAAAGCATTCTGCACATCAAGTTGACGAAGCGACCAACCACGAGAAACAGCAATGGAGAGAAGAAGCCGAATAGTGGTAGGCTTGACGACAGGACTAAAGGTGTCCTCATAGTCAAGACCATGACGCTGCCGAAAACCGCGAGCAACAAGTCGCGCTTTGTAACGCTCAATAGATCCATCTGAATGCTTCTTCACTTTGAATACCCATTTTGAGTCAATAAAATTTACCCGTGGTGGTGGAGGAACGAGAGTCCATGTCTTGTTACGAAGAAGAGCATGAAACTCCTGCTCCATAGCCTCTCGCCAATGTGGAATGCGCAGGGCAGCCTAATATGAGCGAGGCTCAGAACATGGATCCGCAACAGCAGCAGCCAAACAAGCAGCCAACCAAGCAACCGTACCATCCTTACGTTCCTTAGGTTTGAAAATGCCACTGCGACTGCGTGTATGTGGTCGGGACACAGGAAACACCGAGGTCGACGGAGCAGCCTGCAACGGGCTGGAGGACGGCGACGTTGACGAGTCAGCCG
Source organism: Triticum aestivum (assembly GCF_018294505.1). Lineage (NCBI taxonomy): Eukaryota > Viridiplantae > Streptophyta > Magnoliopsida > Poales > Poaceae > Triticum > Triticum aestivum. The sequence goes on along the minus strand of NC_057800.1, from coordinate 227,980,221 downwards.
GTGACGAGGAGCCAGTCACGGTAGCCTCGGACTCGGTTGGCGAAGAAGGCCGACCCACCGGCGAAACCGGCAGAGCAGACGAAGCAGCTGGCGACTCCGGCATCACAGACCGGGCCGATGGCGAGCTCGGCATAGTGGGCCGTGGCACGGCCGCTGGCGAAACGGACCGAGCAGTGGAGATGCTCGGCGCGACGGGCTCGTCGGGTGACCATGCATGGGCACGCGAATCGATGCCATGCAACATAGGGCGATCGACGTGCCCACCAGAAGACGACGATGATGATGGTGAATCCTCCAACAGCTCCAAACGAGCTCCACGTCCGGTTCCTGCACCATGGTTAGGTAACAGCAAAGGAGAGTATGCAACATCATCAAATTGGTCAGAAGCAACAGAGGATGAATGCAGGGATGGTGGTTCGACAGTGGACACAGGAAGGTTGGCAAAGGGAAAAACATGCTCATCAAACACGACGTCCCGAGATATATCGACACGATTAGTGGGAACATGAAGACATTTGTAACCTTTATGAAGAGAGCTATAGCCAAGAAAAACACACTTCTTAGAACGAAACTCAAGCTTGCGCTTGTTATATGGACGAAGATGCGGCCAGCAAGCAGACCCAAATACCTTGAGAAAGGTATAATCAGGTTGTTCATTAAGGAGAACCTCAATGGGAGTCTTCATGTTTAAAACACGAGTAGGAGTACGGTTGATGAGAAAGCATGCCGTGGTGAAAGCATCACTCCAAAACCGAAACGGAACAGATGCATGGGCCAAAAGAGTAAGACCAGCTTCAACAATATGACGATGCTTACGTTCGACTGGACCATTCTGCTGATGTGTATGTGGACATGCTAAACGATGAGCTATCCCAAGCGACTGAAAGAAAGAGTTGAGGTTGCGATACTCGCCCCCCCCAGTCTGACTGGACATGAACAATTTTGTGCTTGAGAAGACGTTCAACATGTTTTTGAAACTGAACAAAAATATCAAACACATCAGATTTGCGTTTAATAAGGTAAAGCCAGGTAAAGCGACTATAAGCATCAATGAAACTGATATAGTAATTATGACCACTGACAGAAGTCTGAGCAGGACCCCATACATCTGAAAACACAAGTTCTAAAGGATGTTTCACCTCACGACTGGACTCCGAAAAAGGAAGTTGATGACTCTTCCCCTGCTGACAAGCATCACACACTGCTACATCTTTATGACTAGACAAACTAGGAAGCTCATGACGATGCAAAATATGACGGACAATAGGTGTGGCCGGGTGACCAAGACGAGCATGCCACTGTGACGGAGAGACCCTTGACCTTGTTGTAGAACTCAGTGGCAGTGGAGTCAAGCTTCTGACACTCTCCAAGCTGACGACGGAGTGCAGAGACACGAGCCTGGGACTGCGCTGCAAAGGTGCGCTCAAGGATGGTCCAGGCCTCATGAGACGTCTTCGCGAAGACAACAAGGCCGGCAACTGCCGGCGAGAGCGACCCCTGGATGGAGGAGAGGTTCGCCTGGTCCTGCCCCGTCCAGACACGATGGGCCGGATTGTAGACCGGACCGTGCACGCTGTCTACCAGCGCGGGTGGGCAGGGAAGCGATCCGTCGACGTAGCCTAGCAGGTAGTGACTCCCCAAGAGCGGGAGAACCTGCGCACGCCAGAAGATGTAGTTGTCGGCGGAGAGCTTGATGGTGATGAGATGACCGAAGTGAAACGGCGGTGGCGAAGACAATCCCATCGAGGAGGCTGCCTGGGGTGCAAACACCATGGAGGCAGCCGGAGGCACCGAAGCCGATGCGGGAGGAGGCGGGACCGCAGCCAGGGCGGGCGCCGCAAAGCTCGCGGCCGGTGCGGACGCCGCAAGGCCCGCGGCCCGGGCGGACGCCGCCAACCCCGCCAGCGGGGCAGTGTGATCCGCTTGCGGCAGGAGCGGCGGGACGACGCCTGCGGAGTCCGCAGCGGACGGCGGCGCCGCGGTGTGGACCACGAGGTCACGCCCAAGCGAGGGCGCCGGCGGCGTGGAGAAGACGGAGCCGATGCTCCTTGTCCCGATCGGAGCCGGAACAGAGACGGCATCGAGCGGGAGGTTGAGCAGAGCCGCAAGAGAGGCCGGGAGGAAGCCCGCAGCAGTGGAACCGGTGGTGGCGGCGCTCGACATGGCGGCGGCGTGATCGGTGGCGCGGCGGCGGCGGTGAAGGCGGCGGTGCGGGTATTAGGGTTTAGAAGCGGAAGCGATCGTAACCTAGCGTGATACCATGTAAGACAATAAGTTTTGGGGAACCAGCACAACCCTCTAGGGGTGGCTTATCTCATTATATATAATGATTGTGTTACAATATGTACCATATACGTACATAGGTACAGAAGCTATACATAGTCTAACACTCTCTCCCATTCGATGGCATCGTTGGCGATTTCGCAAAAAAAAGATGGCATCGTTGGCGTTAAGAGGAGTAGGGATTGTCTATTTTGTTTTTTTCTTGGGTTTTGTTCCCCTTGCGGCATGGATGAAAATCATCATCAAAAAAGAAGGATAAATCCTTTTGTAACAAATTGGTAAGAAGCCTAAATATAATCAGTATGACCAAGAGAACACCTTATCTATATACCTATATCTATCTATCTATCTACTCTACCTACTAATAAAGCAAATTGATATTTTTGATTTCGTCCCACTTAGGTGATCCTACGCTACTTTCTTTCCGTACATGGTCTCCTGCCTGGTTCCTACGAGATGGGATTATTCGACACTGTAGGGACCGTTGCACCCTGCCTACTCTAAAATTTGAGAAAAAGTCCAGCCTAACCAAAAGCTCATTAAAAAAAGGTCTGCGCTTCCTATGGTACCATCCCTTCGTCCCATCGTTCCGTTCACAGCGTACCAACATGTAAGTGTGCGCGTGACAGACTCCATCACCTTCCCACCGTGTCTCTGTAAATCACGAACCCCGGCACATATTTACTGTTCAGTACGTAGCTATCCTCAAGATCAATCAAGCCGGCGTCATGGTGTTACGAACATGTATGTGCTAACCTAGAAATCCATCCAGCAGCTAGCTAGCTTGGCAAGTAGGATGCCCAGTCAATACGTATGTCGTATGAGTGTATCCTCAAGATCGATCAAGCGGGCATCGTGGTGTTACAAGCGTGCATGTCCTAGCTAGCCCAGGAATCCATCCAGCAGCTAGCGAGCTAGCTTGGCACGTAGGATCTCCAGTCAATGTGTATGTGTGTATTGTCAGCCGAAAGTACAGGCCGAGGAATCGTGTCGTATACGTACACCACTTGCTCCGTCCGCGGCACCACGGCACACCCATGGTGGCGGCCTTTGACACTGCTGAAAACATGGTGTCATAGCGAGATGCGATCCCAAAGGGCACAGCGGCGGCGCCCAACAGCGACAACAACGTCCGGCAACCACATCCATCACTCATACCCACAACAGTGTTGCTATACACACGACACTGGGTAGCCGATTTGCGCACGATCGCATTGATCCGGCCGTGCATGCGTTGGACAAAGTGAAGGCCAGCGGTTAGATCACGCATCGTCCAACGTTCGGCTGCTATGTATCGGCTGCATAGTAGTTTCGTACCCACAACTCCTCGACTTAGTCCTGCACTACTCAGGTGCCATGTCCTCCTTGACTGCTCAGAACCCTGCTTTGATCCTAGGATGCCCAGTCTAGATGTATGCCTCTGTACTATGACGAATCTGCCACACTAATTTTTGCTATATTAACCGGGATCGGAGAGGCTCCAGCGCTGCACAGGAAGAGGATCAGGGAGACGGCGGCGCTGGTCCAGAACGAGAGGATCAGGGAGGCGGCGGCACTGGTCTAGGAGGATAGGATCGTGGAAGGAGGATGTGCGGTAACACATCGCTTTACAGGGGGGTGTTTGTGGTATCGATTGACAACTAGTCTGGAACCGTTTATGGAGGTAGCCGATTACAACGTGCACGTTCCAAACGTGTATACCTTCTGCGAGGATACTTTTTTATCATGTTGCAACGCACGGGCATATTTTCTAGTACCTCTTATATCCATAGGATATGGTAGCTTCTCAATAACTTCTATCTTACCTCTATCAATCTCAATACCTTTTTTAGAAATTTTCTGACCAAGATAATACCTCTGTTCACCATGAAATTGTAGCTCTATGATGACCCGCAAGTATAGGGGATTAATCGTAATACTTTCGATAAGTAAGAGTGTCATACCCAAAGAGGAGCAGAAGAAATCGATAAGCGATGTTCAGCAAGGTATTCTCTCCAAGTGTTGTCAGATATTTTGGTATCAAGATAATTGGTAGCAAGTAGCAAGTAATAAAAGTAGCAATGTGCAGCAAGTGGCCCAATCTTTAATGTTTCTAAGGACAAGCCGGTGGAACTTCTTATAGTGATTAAAACACTCTTGAGGACGCACGGAATTTCGTCTAGTTACTTTCACCACGATTCATCGAGTTACGTTCATTGCCTTGATAAGTTATTATGTGGGTGGATCGGGACTACGGTGTTAATCATACTTGAACAAAAACCTACTTATTATTATACCCTCCATGCAAGCATCCACAAATACAAGAGAAGTAATTAAGATAAATCTAACCATATCATGAAACATATGGATCCAAAACAACCCCTTACAGAATAATTCATAAACTAGGATTTAGGCTTCAGTCACTCCCGCAACCCATCATTTACAAATGAATTCCACAATGCCTTCCCCTAGTCCTAAAGACGGTGAAGTGTCATGTGGTCAACGTTCACATGACGCCACTGGAGAAAGAACAACATAATATATCATCAAAGCATTGAACGGTGATCAATTGATAAAAGAAAATACGGACCTAGAAGCATCATCCTTATAAGCATCATTATAACAGTAATTAATATTCATAAAACTTCTCATGACCAAGTAATACTCTACCCACAAGTCAAGGTATAAATAGTAAACTCTCTTGAAAACTAATAAAGTATGTTCTCAGTCATTCAAGCAATTACAATTCATCATACTTTCTAGAAGAGTCTATGTAAGAGCTTTAATTTAGCAAACTTCACATGCTCAACTATCATACAATCTTCTACTTATTGTTGGTACTCGAAGCATATTTTTTGAGCAAACCGTTTCCATTAGACACAAAGGAAGATGGGGATTTAATATGTTATCATCCAACTTACTTACCGTGGGGATAATTGTGAACAATAATAACTCATGGTCATATATATTCAACTGGATATATGTGCCTGGATCCTTCGCCACCACATGTTGCTTCCTAAGTGGAGAATAATTAAGGTTGGAGTAGACGAAGATATTTTGACTCTTGCATAAAAGTAAAACTTAAAGAATAAAAGGTAGACCCTTCGCAGAGGGAAGCAGAGACTATCATGTGCTTTATGATTTTGGGATGTGCAAACTCTTAATGCAAAGGAACGTCACTTTATATTGCCCCTTACGATAGTGACCTTTATTTAGTAGTATGTCGCGTTTATTACTTCACCATCATAAGATCGTACAAAGCTTATTTCCATTCAAATAAAAGCCCATTCATATTTAAGAGCATTTTTTATTGTTGCACGGACGACAACTTACTTGAAGGATCTTGTTCAATCCATAAGTAAATATAGTTGACTCCCATGACAAGAAATTGGGTTTAAGGATATTTAGATGCACAAGTAGTATATCCACTTAGTATGGAAGTTTTGGCTAGCCAGAACTTATAAAACAAGCACCACATGTTGGAGGATCCATGACAATATAACTTATATGCAAATATACATAAGTATAACTCATTATGTTGTCTTCCTTGTCCAATATCAACTATTTGATCATGTTTGGAAATAATTAATGAGATACAGAATCATAAAAGGTGTCCAAGATAGTGTATTTGCATGTGAAATCTTTCTTCCTTGATTATTCTTTCATGAATTGTCTGACTGGCCAATGTTATGTTTGTTAACCTTCAATAAATTTTACCATCTACACCCTTCATGTGAAGTCATTACTTCCCATGGAATAAGCATAAGAAATTTATTCTACAAATATTGATGCAAAGCAATAAAAGTAAAAGATACTCATACTCATCTTTATTACAGATTACATTGATAGCATGGGGATGAAACAAACAATCAAAAACTACTTCATACTAATACTCTTTCTAGGTCAGGAAATACTAAAGATCGAACTAACATAGATAATGATGGTAAAAGTGGTGGTGATAAGATACCGGGGCATCTCCCCCAAGCTTGGAACAAGCCATGGTGCCCATACCCGAGTACTCAAATTTCCTTTTTCGGTGATGGTGGCGATGAAGTGGTGGGCTGTGACACCCCCGACTTAATAATGCACTAACCATACACGCAAATGCGCACAATCAAGATCAGAGACTCACGGGAAGATATCACAACACAACTCTAGACACAAATAACATAATACAAGCTTTATAGTACAAGCAGGGGCCTCGATGGCTAGAATACATAAGCTCGAATACACAAGAGTCAACGGAAGCAACAATATATGAGTACAAAAATAAGTAAACAAGTCTACCTTAAGAAGGCTAGAAAAAGAAAGATAACTTGATTGAAAAGGTGCAGGCCTCCTGCCTAGGAGCCTCCTAACTACTCCTGGTCGTCGGCGGTCTCCATGTAGTAGTAAGCTCCATCGAGGTAGTAGTAGTCGGTGGCGGGATCAGCTGGTTCCTGGGCTCCGTCATCTGGTCGCATCAATTGGGTAGAGGGAAAAAGAGGTAGCAAAGCAACCGTGAGTACTCATCCATAGTACTCGCAAGACAGGCATCAGATCTATACTAAGTATGCATCAGTACCAAAGGAATGGGGTTGTATCTGTGGACTATACTACAGAAATGCCAGAATAGAGAGGAAGGCCTAGCCTATCGAAGACTAGCATCTTGCAACAACAGAAGAGAGTAGAGTAACATATAATATAGTAATATGTCGGCGTTCTCAGAACCAGGGTACCCAGACTTGCCTGCCTGCAGCCCACGGTGTGGCTTCCTCGACGGCCTGGTACGACCCATCTACAAGACCACCAAGATAAGACCCTCGCGAGGCGGATGACGCCAAGACCTCCTGAGGGAGCAGCCTCTCCAGGCGGCCTCCTGAGGAGCGGAGATTTCTATGCTGGTACCCAGCCTCATGAGGGTACCATGACGCAAGCCATGACGTCCAAGGTAGGCGGGCGCCAGCGGGCGCAGAGGAGGTAGTTTCCTCTTTGGTGCTAAGGAGCCAAGGAAAGATGTGGGTTCCCGAGGACTCGGGCAAAGGTTCCATTGCGGTGCAACGAGACCAAGACCGCCAGGACGGATGTCATCGCCAAACCCACCGTTGCGTCACGACCATAAGCTTTTTAGGCGAAGAGCACCTTTCGTCGGGATAAGATGTACTACTTGTCCCCTTTCAAATTGGCCATTTGTGGGATCCCTTCCCGCCTACGTTTTGGGGGAAGAGGACTGAGGCCACTATAAGTATAGGTTAGCCACCACCATAGAGGGGATCAGATCCTTTCCATCCTCACCAGAGCTGACCTCGTGAGGTTGTTCATCCCTTGTACTAGTTCATCCTCAGCCCCTCGTGAGGCCAATCCACCCCAAAGCAGGAGTAGGGCCTTACACCACAAGGTGTCCCGAACCTGGGTAAACTACCGTGTCCGTCTTATTCCTTGTTCTTGTGATTGAGTTAGGCCATGGGGCGACGGGTTGGTTGGCTGGATAGGTTGAGTTCTTCGCACACGCCCCGGAGTTCGAACCTTTCTTGGGTTTGCGGAGCCTCAAATCCGACATTTGGCGCGCTAGGTAGGGGCGTGTTGAAGCTCTGCCTCTCCATCGGATGCGCCCTGCCCGTGCTGTGTGGTCCCCATGGAAGACGCCGCCCCACCCGCCGGGCCGCTGGGCGCATTCAGAGGCATCACGGGCCACCGGGCCTTCCCCCCTGCGGCAGGTGCGGTGGCCGCCGAAGTTCAGGCCGATGTTGCCCCTGCGGTACGACGGCACGGGGGACCCCATAGAGTTCCTCCATTTGTACGAGTTGAGCATCGAGGCAGCGAACGGCAACGACAAGGTCATGACGAACTGGCTCCCCATGGCTCTCACAGGCACGTCGCGCTCGTGGATGCTCAACCTACCAGAGTCTTCGTTAGCTTCCTGGGAGGAATTGCGCGGCCTGTTCATCGCGCGCTTTGCAGTGCCAACGCCCCATGCCGTTGCGGCCATTCTTGGCGGTTCGCAGGCACTAGCCTCAAGCCGCCACGCCAAGCAGCTCTTTTGGCAGGTGAGGGCCGCCTAGCCTCGGCAGGGGGCTCCTCCGGGTCGCGTTGTGCCTGGGGTCACCACACCTTCGACTCCAGGGATCACCCTAGGACCACGGTCGGCGCCGGCGCGCTCCCCATGCTCTGCACGCCCACCATCAGCAATGTTGCAGTCACCAGGACCCTCATTAATGGCGGTGCTGGCCTCAACGTCCTCTCTGTGGAAGCCTTCGACCAGCTCCAAGTGCCTTAAGACCAGCTCGCCCCCACCAAGCCCTTCTCAGGGGTGGTCGACGACTCCACCATTCCTCTGGGGCAGATCCGCCTCCCCGTCACCTTCGACATGCGCTACAACTACCGCACCGAGCTCGTCAACTTCGACGTCGCCCACATCGGCCTACCGTACAACGCCATCCTTGGGTATCCTGCCCTTGCCAAGTTCATGGCGGCGACGCACCCCGGCCACAATGTTGTCAAGATGCCAGGAAGTAGTGGCATCATCACCGTGACGGAGGACAGCAAGGATGAACTGCTGGCCCTCGATCTCGCTTTCAATGTCGCAGCAGCCATGCAATCAAGCGCCAAAGACACTCCAGAGATCCTAGAAGCCGCGCCCGCAAAGAAGAAGCAATTGTTCTCTCAGGACCAGGCCGAGACGAAGCAGGTGCCAGTTGAGGATGGGGGCTCAGGCCCCACCTTTACCATAGGCGCTGGCCTCCCCCCAGATCCGTAAGAGGTGCTGGTCGGTTTCCTCCGTGCGAACAAGGATGCATTTGCATGGGAGGTGACAGACTTGGTAGGCATCCCGTGATAAGTGATCGAACACCATCTGATGGTGTGCCCCGGTGCACGCCCGACGAAGCAGAAGGCGTGGCGGCAAGCACCGGAGAAGCAATCGTTCATCGTTCAAGAGGTCTGCAAGCTGCAAGAGGCCGGCGTCATTCGGGAGGTGCGGCACCCGGATTGGCTAGCTAACCCGGTCATTGTCCCCAAGAAGGGTGGAAAGGAGCGCATGTGCGTTGACTTCATGAGCCTCAACAAAGCTTGCCATCAGGACCCTTTCCCTCTTCCGCTCATCGACCAGATCATCGACTCCACCGCCAAGTGCGGCCTGTTGTGCTTCCTGGACGCCTTCTCGGGCTACCACCCGATCAAGATGGCGGTGCAGGATGTCGAGAAGACATTGTTCCTTTCCCCATGCGGGATGTACTGCTACACCTGCATTCCCTTTGGCAGCGGAATGCCGGCGCGACCTTTCAGCGATCGATGCACATCGCTCTGGGCCTGCAGCTCGAGAGGAACGCTTAGGCGTACGTCGATGACATAGTGGTCAAGTCACAGGAAGCAAGGACCCTTGTCGAAGATCTAGAAGAAATGTTCGCCAACCTACACAAGGTAAACCTGCGGCTTAATCCGTAGAAGTGTGTCTTCCGTGTCCTATCCAGCAAGTTGTTGGGTTTCCTGGTGTCGCATAGAGGGATCGATGCTAACCTAGAGAAGGTCAAGGCAATAGAAAGGATGAGCCCACTGCAGACCATCAAGGAGATGCAGAAGCTCTCGGGCTGCATGACTTCATTGGGGCGTTCCATCTCCAAGCTCGGCAAGCGTGCCCTCCCGTTATTCAAGCTGTGAAAAGGAAGGGGCCGTTCAAATGGACTCTGGAGGACGAGGTGGCCTTCCAAGACCTCAAGAGGTATCTCACCAGCCCGCCGGTGATGGTGGCGCCTCGACCTCTTGAGCCCCTGGTGCTTTACCTGGCCACCACACCTCACTCGGCAAGCGCATCACTCGTGGCGGTCTGGGAAGAGCGCGCGGGTGCGGATGCGCGGAGCAGCGCCTCGTGCACAGCCGCACCGTTGCCACCTTAGGATGGCGCTCCTGAGGCCTCGACTACCCCACCGCACGACAAGGCTCCCGAGGCCCCCTCGTCTCAAGCAGGGATGGACATCGTCGACACCCCTTCCCTCGTCGAGCACCCCGTGTACTTCGTCAGCACGGTGCTGCGTGACGCACGCGCATGCTACCCCATGCCGTAGAAGCTCCTGCCCGCACTCCTCTTCGCCTCCAGGAAGCTGCGCCACTACTTCCAAGGCCACCCCATTAAGGTCATCTCCGCATACTCCCTTGAGAAGGTGCTCCGGAGCCCCAATAACGCGGGGAGGGTTGATGAGTGGAACATCAAGCTGCAGGCATTCCAGCTGGAGTTCAGCACCACCAGGGTCATCAAGGGTGCAACCCTCGCTCACTTTGTGGCGGAATGGACTGATGCCCCTGACCAAGGGGTGGGTGAAGACCGCTCCCTCGCACCCGGAGATGACGCGCCTGATGGCTGGGTCATGTACTTCGATGGCGCGTTCGCGCGCCAGGGCGCAGGGGCTGGGGCCGTACTCATCTCGCCTACCAAAGACAAGCTCTACTACACCATACAGTGCTGCTTTCAGCATGGCGAGAAGGTATCCAGCAACATCACGGAGTACGAGGGCCTAATCGCCAGCCTCAGGGCCCCGGCGGCCCTAGGGGTCAAGCGTCTCACCATCAAGGGTGATTCTCAGCTCCTCGTCAACTTCTCCAACAAGGAATACAAGCCTAAGGACGAGCACATGGAGGCATACCTAGAAGAGGTACGCAAAAATGAAAAATGATTCTTGGGCTTGCAATTGCAGCATGTACCGTGTGGCACGAACAAGGAGGTGGACGACATCGCCAAGAGGGCATCCTTGGCGTGAACCCCAGATGCATGGTGTCTTCGAGGAACGGCTCTTCAAGCTATCGGCGCCCACCCCACTGCAGGCCCGGCGCTGCTTCGAGAGGAACCGCCCATGGCCCCCTCCTCGGGCGCTCTAGCCTGCGGTCCGACGTCCGGAGCCCGCCTGCTCCTGGCGCTCGAACCTCAGGAGGGGTGATGGACCAAGGAGTTCATGGCGTACCTGCTCCGAGGCACCTTGCCGGAGAAGGAGGAATAAGCAGAATGTGTGGCCCGTTAGGCCACCGCTTACTGCTTGCAAGACGGCGGGCTCTACAAAAGGCACCCAAACGATGTCTCGCAGTGCTGCATCTCCAAGGAGCAAGGGTGCGAGCTGCTGGCTGACATCCACGGTGGGTATTGTGGGCACCACTCTTCGTCACGCACCCTCGTGGGCAAGGCGTTCCATAGTGGGTTCTACTGACCCACGACACTCAACGATGCCACTGAGCTGGTGAGATCCTATGAGGCCTATCAGTTTCGTGCCAAACAGATCCACCAGCCCGCTGGATATCCTGGGCCCATTTCCCCAAGGAGCCGGGGGCTACCGCTGCCTCTACGTCGCCATCGAAAAATTCACCAAGTGGGCGGAGGTGGAGCCCGTGCGCACCATCCCAGCTGGTTCGGCCGTCAAGTTCATCAAGGGCCTCGTGAGCCGCTTTGGGGTCCCCAACCGTATCATATCACTGACAATGGCTCTCAGTTCATGAGCAATCTCTTCAAAACATATTCTGCTAACCTTAGAACGCAGATATGCTACGCTTCAGTGGCGCACCCATGGAGTAACGTCCAAGCCGAACACACCAGCGCGGAGGTCCTGAGAGGCCTCAAGATGAGGAGCTTCAAGAAGAAACTCGAGGCCTGCAGCAGGGGCTGGCTCGATGAGCCTCAGTCCATGTTGTGTTCCATCCACACCACCGCGACTAAGCCCACCGGCGAGACCCCGTTCTTCCTCATCTACGGGGCTGAGGCGGTCTACCCTCACAAGGTCAAACATCGCTCCCCGTGGGTCTTGGCGTTTGACGAGGCATGACAGGACGCCTCGCGGGGGATGGACCTCGTGGAGGAAATACGCCCTATAGGCAATAATAAAGTTGTTATTTTATATTTCCTTATATCATGATAAATGTTTATTATTCATTCTAGAATTGTATTAACCGGAAACTTGATACATGTGTGGATACATAGACAAAACACCGTGTCCCTAGTAAGCCTCTACTAGACTAGCTCGTTAATCAAAGATGGTTAAGTTTCCTAACCATACACATGTGTTGCAATTTGATGAACGGGGTCACATCATTAGGAGAATGATGTGATGGACAAGACCCATATGTTAGCTTAGCATATTGATCGTTCAGTTTTATTGCTATTGCTTTCTTCATGTAAAATACATATTCCTTCGACTATGAGATTATGCAACTCCCGGATATCGGAGGAATACCTTATGTGCTATCAAACGTCACAACGTAAATGGGTGATTATAAATATGCTCTACAGGTATCTCCGAAGGTGTTTGTTGGGTTGGCATAGATCAAGATTAGGATTTGTCACTCCGAGTATCGGAGAGGAATCTCTAGGCCCTCTCGGTAATACACATCATAAGAAGCCTTGCAAGCAAAGTGACTATATGAGTTAGTCACGAGATGATGTATTACGGAACGAGTAAAGAGACTTGCCGGTAACAAGATTGAACTAGGTATGAATATACCGACGATCGAATCTCGAGCAAGTAACATACCGATGACAAAGGGAATAACGTATGTTGTCATTTCAGTTCGACTGATAAAGATCTTCGTAGAATATGTAGGAGCCAATATGAGCATCTAGGTTCCACTATTGGCTATTGACCAGAGAGGTGTCTCGGTCATGTCTACATAGTTCTCGAACCCGTAGGGTCTGCAGGCTTAGCGTTCATTGATGATATAGTATTATATGAGTTATGTGATTTGGTGACCGAATGTTGTTCGGAGTCCCGGATGAGATCACGGATATGACGAGGAGTCTTGAAATGGTCGAGAGGTAAAGATTGATATATAGGACGATGGCATTCGGACACCAGAAGTGTTCCGGAGGGTACCGGGTACTTATCGGGTCACCGGAAAGGAGTTTCGGGCACCCCTGACAAAGATATGGGCCTTATGGGCCAAGTGAGGAAACACACCAGCCCTGGTGCGCCCCTACAGAGGCCAGGCCTATGAGGAAGAGAAGGAAATAGGGGAGGGCAAGGAAAGTGTGGATTAGGATTCCTACTTCCTTCCCTCCCCCCCTCTTTCCTTCCCCCTCGGTTATATATGGTAGGGGGCGCGCGCGGCTTGGGAGGGACTCCAAGTAGGATTCCTCCTACTTGGGCGCCTCCTATGGCTGCTCCTCCCTCTCTCCCTCCCACCTATATATATGAGGAGGGGGCACCTAGCACAGTACACAAACAATTTTTAGCCGTGTGCGGCGCCCCCCTCCACAGCTTACGCCTCCGGTCATATCTTCGTAGTGCTTAGGCGAAGCCCTGCGCGGATCACTTCACCATCACCGTCACCACGCCGTCGTGCTGATGGAATTCATCTACTTACTTGACACTTTGCTGGATAAAGAGTTTGAGGGACATCATCGAGCTGAACGTGTGCAGAACTCGGAGGTGCCGTACGTTCGGTGCTTGATCGGTCGGAACGAGAAGAAAGTTCGACTACATCAACCACGTTGTCAAATGCTTCCGCTTTCGGTCTACGAGGGTACATAGACATACTATCTCCCTCTTGTTGCTATGCATCTCCTAGATAGATCTTGCGTGAGCTTGGGAAATTTTTTGAAATTTCATGCTACATTCCCCAAACACCTCGTGCTCGGGGAGGAGGGCTGCCACCAAGACTTGCTCTGTGCTGCGAGGTACCAGCAGGCGCTGCGGCGATATCACTACCCCAACATCCGCTCCAAGACCCTCGAGGTGGATGACCACATCCTAAGATGGGTGCTATCCAGGGAGGGGCTTCACAAGCTCTCACCTATGTGGGAGGGCCCGTTCAGGACCGCCCGTGTCTCCAGGCCTGGCGCCGCACACCTAGAGACGCGGGACGGGGTCCCCATACAGAATGCCTAGAACATCTAGCACCTCCGAAAGTTCTATCTGTGACCGGCAAGCGCCATGCGCCTCTCAAGTCTCCGCTTGTGACACTCTCATGTAATAATGAGTGGGGATTTACACGCCTTGGAGTCTCCTGAGTGCTGCCCCCGAGCCTCCCGGGGGCTCCCACCCACGTCTTAGTGGAAGCCCCATGCTCCATGCTGGCGGGAAGACCAGAAGACTAGTATAGGTCCCGGACGCGACTGTTCTTTTGCTTGCTTTCTGTATCTGGTTTGCCACTTCTTGGAATGAATTTGAAGTTCTCACGTCTTTGTTTGAAAGGGTTGGGAATTTTTCTCCTCGTAGCATTTACTTTTTCAAGCCTTGCTTTCGGAGAGCGGCAGCTGCCCGTCGTTCCTCCCCGCGTGTCTTGCAAGCGGGGCCTAGGCACGGTGTGTATGTGTGGGTCCTCCCACGAACACACCACACACCTCACCAAAGCCTTGGTGCCCTAGCCTTTGACGTCTTAATCCTCGTGCGACACTCGTGAGTGAGCCAACGGATGTGTGCGTTCCCCATGAGCCCTCACCCCTTGGCCTCGCTAGGCATTGCGGCCTGGCACACTAGTGGCGATTGCTCCTTGCGGGGCGCCACACAATGTGGAACATCTCCAGAGGCCCTATGGTTCGATGGGAACCTCGCAGCCACCACCAGGTGGCTCCCGAGGCCTGGGAACCTGATACGTCTCCAACATATCTATAATTTTTTATTGTTCCATGCTATTATATTATCTGTTTTGGATGTTTTATATGCTATTTTATATTATTTTTGGGACTAACCTATTAACCTAGAGCCTAGTGCCAGTTCATGTTTTTCCTTGTTTTTGAGTTTCGCAGAAAAGGAATACCAAACGGAATAAAACATTTTTCTTGGCCCAGAAGACAACTAGGAAACTTGGCAATGAAGTCGGAGGAGCCACGAGGCGGCCACAAGGACAGAGGGCTCCTAGGTGGTAGGGCGCGCCCCCACCCTTGTGGGCCCCTCGTGCACCTCCTGGCCTAATTCTTTCGCCTATATATACCCATATATCCCCAAACCAACAAGGGCATCCACTAAAACACTTTTCCACCGCCGCCACCTTCTATACCTGTGAGATCCCATCTAGGGGCCTTTTCTGGCGTCCTACCAGAGGGGGATTCGATCACGGAGGGCTTCTACATCAACTCTATTGCCCTTCCGATGAAGCGTGAGTAGTTTATTTCAAACCTATGGGTCCATGGCTAGTAGCTAGATGGTTCTTCTCTCTCTTTGATTCTCAATACCATGTTCTCCTCGATGTTCTTGGAGATCTATCTGATGTAATACTCTTTTGCGGTGTGTTTGTCGAGATTCGATGAATTGTGGATTTATGATCAGCTTATCTATGAATATTATTTGAATCTCCTCTGAATTCTTTTATGCATGATTTAATATCTTTGTGATTCTCTTTGAACTATCGATTTGGTTTGGCCAACTAGATTGGTTTTTCTTGCAATGGGAGAAGTGCTTAGCTTTGGGTTCAATCTTGCGGTGTCCTTTCCCAATGACAGTAGGGGCAGCAAGGCACGTATCGTATTATTGCCATTGAGGATAAAAAGATGGGGTTTTCATCATATGGCTTGAGTTAATTCCTCTACTTCATGTCATCTTACTTAATGAATTACTCCGATCTTTATGAACTTAATACTCTAGATGCATGTTGGATAGCGGTCGATGTGTGGAGTAATAGTAGTAGATGGAGAATCGTTTCGATCTACTTGACACGGACGTGATGCCTATATTCATAATCATTGCCTTAGATATCGTCATAACTTTGTGCTTTTCTATCAATTGCTTAGCGGTAATTTGTTCACTCACCGTATTATTTGCTATCATGAGAGAAGCCTTTAGTGAAACCTATGGCCCCCGGGTCTATTTTCCATCATATTAGTTTCCGATTTACTATTTTTGCAATCTTTTACTTTCCGATCTATAAACCAAAAATACCAAAAAGATTTACTCTATTGTTTTTCCATCTCTATCAAATCTCACTTTTGCAAGTAACCGTGAAGGGATTGACAACCCCTTTATCGCGTTGGATGCATGTTGTTGTATGTCTGTGCAGGTATTTGGTGACTTGTGTGTTTTCTCCTACTGGATTGATACCTTTGTTCTCAAACTGAGGGAAATACTTATCTCTACTTTGATGCATCACCCTTTCCTCTTCAAGGGAAAAACCAACGCAAGCTCAAGAAGTAGCAGGAAGAATTTCTGGCGCCGTTGCCAGGGAGATCTATGCCAAGTCAAGACATACCGAGTACCCATCATAAACTCTCATCTCTTGCATTACATTATTCGCCATTCACCTCTCATTTTCCTCTCCCCCACTTCTAAAACGATTTTCGAAAAGATTTGCCTTTTCTTTGCCCCTCTTCCGTTTGTCTTTTTCGTTTGCTTTTTATGTGCTTGTTTGTTGGACTACTTGCTTTGTCATGATGGCTCAAGAGAATACCAAATTGTGTGACTTTTCCAACACCAATAATAATGACTTTTCCAATTGCTCCCACTACTAATGCGGATTCTTGTGAAATTAATGCCACTTTGTTGAATCTTGTTATGAAAGATAAAATTTTCGGCCTTCCTAGTGAAGATGTCGCTTCCCATCTAAACAATTTCGTTGATTTGTGTAATATGCAAAAGAAAAAAGATGTGGATGATGAGATTGTTAAATTGAAGCTATTTTCGTTCTCACTTCGAGATCGTGTTAAAACTTGGTTTTCATCTTTGCCTAAAAATAGTATTGATTCATGGAATAAGTGTAAAGATGCTTTCATTTCCAAGTATTTTTCTCCCGCTAAGATCATCTCCCTTAGGAATGATATTATGAATTTTAAGCAACTTGATCATGAACATGTTGCACAATCTTGGGAGAGGGTGAAATTGATGATACGAAATTGCCCTATTCATGGTCTGAATTTGTGGATGATTATACAAATTTTTTATGCCGGATTGAATTTTGCTTCTATAAATCTTTTAGATTTGGCCGCGGGAGGAACTTTTATGGAAATTACCTTAGGAGAAGCTACTAAACTCCTAGATAATATTATGGTTAATTATTCTCAATGGCATACTAAAAGATCTTCCACCGGTAAAAAAAAGTGCATGCAATTGAAGAGATTAATGTTTTGAGTGGAAATATGAATGAGTTTATGAAATTGTTTGGTAGTAAGAATGCTTCTATTGATCCTAATGATATGCCTTTTTCTACTTTGATTGAAAATAATAATGAATCTATGGATGTGAATTTTGTTGGTAGGAACAATTTCGGTAATAACGCATATAGATGTAATTTTAATCCTAGGTCTTTTCCTAGTAATTCCTCTAATTGTTATGGTAATTGCTACAAAAATTCTTATGGAAATTATAATAAGATTCCCTCTGATTTTGAGAATAGTGTTAAAGAATTTATGAGTTCGCAAAAGAATTTCAATGCTTTGATTGAAAAAAATTGCTTAAGATTGATGATTTGGCTAGGAACGTGGATAGAATTTCTCTTGATGTTGATTCTTTGAAACTTATATCTATTCCGCCCAAGCATGATATTAATGAGTCTCTCAAAGCTATGAGAATTTCCATTTATGAGTGCAAGGAAAGAAGCGCTAAGATGTGTGCTAAACGAGATTGGTTTGTAAAAACGTGTTCTTCTAGTTTCCGTGAAAATAATGATGAAGATCTTAAAGTGATTGATGTGACTCCTATTGAATCTTTGTTTACCAATATAAATCTTGATAAAGGTGGGACTGGAGATGAGTCAACTTTAGTTTAAAAGCGTCCCAATTATTCACAGTTTTTAGATCTTGATGCAAAAATTGATAAAAGTGGGATTGGAGAGGTCAAAAATTTAAGTAGCAATGAACCCACTCTTTTGGATTTCAAGGAATTTAATTATGATAATTGTTCTTCAATAGATTGTATTTCCTTGTTGCAATCCATGTTGAATTATCTTCATACTTATAATCAAAACAATGCTTTTACTAAACATATCATTGATGCTATGATGCAATCTTTTGAATAAAAGCTTGAATTGGAAGTTTTTATCCCTAGAAAACTTTATGATGAGTGGGAACCTACTACTAAGATTAAGATTAAATATTATGAGTGCCATGCTTTGTGTGATTTGGGTGCTAGTGTTTCCACGATCCCAAAATTTTTATGTGATGTGCTCGGTTTCCGTGAATTTGATGATTGTTCCTTAAATTTGGATCTTGCAGATTCCACTATTAAGAAACCTATGGGAAGGATTAATGATGTTCTTATTGTTGCAAATAGGAATTATGTGCCCATCTATTTCATTGTTCTTGATATAGATTGCAATCCTACATGTCCTATTATTCTTGGTAGACCTTTCCTTAGAACGATTTGTGCAATTATTGATATGAAAGAAGGAAACATTAGATTTCAATTTCCGTTAAGGAAGGGCATGGAACACTTTCCAAGAAATAAAATTCAATTACCATATGAATCTATTATGAGAGCCACTTATGGATTGCATACCAAAGATGACAATACCTAGATCTATTCGTGTTTTATGCCTAGCTAAGGGCGTTAAACAATAGCGCTTGTTGGGAGGCAACCCAATTTTATTTTTGTTCCTACTTTTTAGGTCATGTTTGGAATTAAATAATTTATCTAGCCTCTGGTTAGATGTGGTTTTTGTTTTTTAATTAATGTTTGTGCCAAGTAAGACCTTTGGGATAGCTTATGGTGATAGTAGATTTGTTCTTGCTGAAAAACAAAAACTTTTGCGCCCAGGAGATTAATTTTTATTCTTTACAAGAGCGCGATAAAATACTAATTATTTTTGAAGAAGATTAATAAACAAATTTCTTAAGTCGTCCTAATTTTTCAGAATTTTTGGAGTTACAGAAGTATTCGAGAGTTACAGATTGCTACAAACTGTTCTGTTTTTGACAGATTTTGTTTTCTATGTGTTGTTTCCTTATTTTGATGATTATGTGGGTAGTATCGGGGGGTATGAACTATGGAAAAGTTGGAATACGGTAGAAATTACACCAATATAAATAAATAATAAGTTCACAACAGTAGAAAAAATGGTGATTTATTTTCTTATACTAGCGGAGCTCATGAGATTTTCTGTTGAGTTTTGTGTTGTGAAGTTTTCAAGTTTTTGGGTAAGAATTTGATGGACTATGGAATAAGGAGTGGCAAGAGCCTAAGCTTGGGGTTTCCAAAGGCACCCAAGGTAATATTCAAGGACAACCAAGAGCCTAAGCTTGGGTATGCCCCGGAAGGCATCCCCTCTTTCGTCTTCGTCTACCGGTAACTTTACTTGAGGCTATATTTTTACTCACCACATGATATGTGTTTTGGTTGGAGCGTCTTGTATGATTTGAGTCTTTGCTTTTTTTTGTTTGCCACAATCATCCTTGCTGTACACACCTTTTGAGAGAGACACGCATGAATCGTGATTTATTAGAATACTCTATGTGCTTCACTTATATCTTTTGAGCTAGGCAATTTTGCTCTAGTGTTTCACTTATATCTTTTTAGAGCATGGCGGTGGTTTTATTTTATAGAAATGACTGAACTCTCATGCTTCACTTATATTATTTTGAGAGTCTTTAAACAGCATGGTAATTTGCTTTGGTTATAAATTTAGTCCTAATATGATAGGCATCCAAGAGGGATATAATAAAAACTTTCATATAAAGTGCATTGAATACTATGAGAAGTTTGATTCCTTATGATTGCTTTGAGATATGATTATGGTGTTATTAGAGTCATGCTAGTGAGTAATTGTGAATTTGAGAAATACTTGTGTTAAAGTTTGTGAGTCCCGTAGCATGCACGTATGGTGAACCGTTATGTGGTGAAGTCGGAGCATGATTTATTTATTGATTGTCTTCCTTATGAGTGGCAGTTGGGGACGAGCGATTGTCTTTTCCTACCAATCTATCCCCCTAGGAGCATGTGTGTAGTACTTTGTTTCGATAACTAATAGATTTTTGCAATAAGTATGTGAGTTCTTTATGACTAATGTTGAATCCATGGATCATACGCACTCTCACCCTTCCACCATTGCTAGCCTCTCTAGTACCGCGCAACTTTCGCCGGTACCATGAACCCACCATATACCTTCCTCAAAACAGCCACCATACCTGCCTATTATGGCATTTCCATAGCCATTCCGAGATATATTGCCATGCAACTTTCCACTGTTCCATTTATTATGACACGTTCCATCATTGTCATATTGCTTTGCATGATCATGTAGTTGACATCGTATTTGTGGCAAATCCACCATTCATAATTTTTTCATACATGTCACTCTAGATTCATTGCACATCCCGGTACACCGTCGGAGGCATTCATATAAAGTCATATTTTGTTCTAAGTATCGGGTTGCAATTCTTGAGTTGTAAGTGAATAAAAGTGTGATGATCTTCATTATTAGAACATTGTCCCATGTGAGGAAAGGATGATGGAGACTATGATTCCCCCACAAGTCAGGATGAGACTCCGGACGAAAAAAAGAGGCCAAAAAAATGAGAGAAGACCCAAATAAAAAATGAGAGAAAAGAGAGAAGGGACAATGTTACTATCATTTTCCACACTTGTGCTTCAAAGTAGCACCATGGTCTTCATGATAGAGAGTCTCCTATGTTGTCACTTTCATATACTAGTGGGAATTTTCATTATAGAACTTGGCTTGTATATTCCAATGATGGGCTTCCTCAAATTTCCCTAGGTCTTCGTGAGCAAGCGAGTTGGATGCACACCCACTTAGTTTCTTGTTGAGCTTTCATAAACTTATAGCTCTAGTGCATCCATTGCATGGCAATCCCTAGTCACTCACATTGATATCTATTGATGGGCATCTCCGTAGCCCATTGATACGCCTAGCTAGTTGATGTCAGACTATCTACTTCTTTTTGTCTTCTCTACAACCACCTTCTATTCCACCTATAGGGCTATGTCCATGGTTCACGCTCATGTATTGCGTGAAAGTTGAAAAAGTTTGAGAACATCAAAAGTATGAAACAATTGCATGGCTTGTCATCGGGGTTGTGCATGATTTGAATATTTTGTGTGATGAAGATGGAGCATAGCCAGACTATATGATTTTGTAGGGATAAGCTTTCTTTAGCCATGATTTTGAGAAGACATAATTGCCTAGTTAGTATGCTTGAAGTATTATTATTTTTATGTCAATATTAAACTTTTGTCTTGAATCTTTCAGATCTGAATATTCTTGCCACAATAAAGAATATTACATGGATAAATATGTTAGGTAGCATTCCACATCAAATTTTTTGTTTTTATCATTTACCTACTCGAGGACGAGCAGGAATTAAGCTTGGGGATGCTTCATACATCTCCAACGTATCTGTCGGTGTACTAGAATAGGGGTACCCTAGTACCCCGAACTTGTGCACGGGCAGTTGCAGCACCCCGCGACAAGGCTTGCCGGGCGAACGCCAAGATCCTCCATGGTTCCCTTGGGGCCATTCAAGAACAAAGTATTTAAGCTCAGGAGACAAGGCCCCGGCAAGAGGAGCTTGCCGGGAAGGCCAGCCAAGGCACTCCAAGGAACTTGCCGCGACGCGCCACGCGCTCCGGCAAGGCAACAAGGCCCCGGCAAGAGGAGCTTGCCGGGAAGACCAACCAAGGTACCTCGAGGCCCGGTGAGCGACAAGCTTCCGGACCCGACAAGATAACAGCAGCGGCAAGGCGCTTGCCGCGGCAGGCGGCCACTCTGTGCCCACGCTCCAGCGCATCCACCAACGTGTCGCTCTGGGGGCCTCTCCAGGCGCGCGTGGCGGGAGGCTGTGCAGCCAGCGGTGCGCAGTGGCATGCGAAGCTGACAAGATCGCCATCGTGGCGAACGGTGGCGCCCCTAACGGTCCTTTTCTGCACTGTTTGGGCGACTCAGACGGGCACTTAATGCCCTTGTCCCCTGCCGTCAGGGTTAGGTAGGGTGCACTGTACAAGTAACTGTACCAACCACCTCACTTTTTACATTTGTACCCTTCTCTGCGTTGCCACCTGTCGGTGACCCCTTTAGCGTATAAAAGGAGGCCCATGCGCAACGTAGAGGGGGTTCGGTTCGATCCATTCGTACGCCAGAGAACACTACGCTCTTCTCTAGAGCAAGAACACAAATAATACAACCAGACAAGCAGCAGTAGGAGTGTTATCTCTCCGGAGAGCTCCGAAGCTGGGTAAACTGCTCGTGTGCCTCGCCTCGATCTGCTCTTCGTGCGATCTCCGCCCCCCCCCGCCGAACCGAAAGGGGCCCGGTCCGCCGGCCCCATAGGTGTTCGTGGATCAGTTTCCCCGACATCTTTGGCGCGCCAGGTAGGGGGCGTCGAGATTGTGTGAACCTGATCCGGCGTTCACACGAGCTAGATCTTCATTCCCTTCATCAACATGCCACCGAAGAAGAAGACTTCGGCGGCAGCCGCTCCGTCCACGTCACTTCCGCCACCGTTGGAGCAAACGGGTGGTGGAATGGACGCCGGCGGAAGAATGGACGTCGACGAGGAAGCTCATGATGCTGCCAGGTCCAAGAACAAGGCTGCACAAACCTCGGCGACTGTACATGTTCCACGCCACTCTCAGGAGGCGCAAGACCAACAGCGTCATGGCACTTGCAGTGCCATACGCATGATAGGCCAAGACCAAGCTGGTGGATCTCGGGGCGCTCAAGACCAGCATGCACGCCAGCGTGCTGGCACGAGCGGGGCATGGTCGCCTGGACGGGATACTTCTCCTTCTAACATAGTTAGAAGTCCGAGCACGTCCCGCTCCTCGCGCCGTCCGCCACTGCCACCCACCACTCCAGCAGAAGCTTTGGCGCGAGCTCAACTTCTCCTAGATTACCCTCCGACGTCGGACAAGATCGACGAATGGAGGGCCACCATTCAGAGTCTCATCGGCTACGCCAACGGCGACATTCCACGGCGGCCGAGCGCGTCGCCGCCGCGGCAGGGTTACCAGGCGCAAGCCGGTGGCGACGAAACGGGTGGAGGTGCAACTACCATGCAATCACCGCCCCGAAGGCCAAGATCGCCGACTCGCCGGATCCACCTCGACAGCGACTCCACCGCATCGTCGGATCCACGAGCTCGTCGCGATCAGCGCCAAGTTCTTCATGATCGACAACAAGAAGACGCTCGAACTCGCATCGAGCGCCGAAGAGAAGCGCGACGTCAATCCGACAAGCGCGCTGGGCCCTCTGTTGACATGCATGCGCCAGGGGAACCAGGCGATCTGCCGTACGCGGTAGGTTGCCCTGCGTTCACTCGTGAGCTGCGGCAAGTCCAGTGGCCCAGCACGAAGAACTTCAAGCCAGACGTACCGGAGAAGTACGACGGCAAGACGCATCCGTCGGAGTTCCTCAGCATTTACACCATTGCGGTGCAGGCTGCTGGGGGACGGGATGACAAGATCCTTGCCAACTACTTCCCGCTGGTACTCAAGCCCAACGTCAGGTCCTGGCTCATGCACTTGCCGGACAACTCCATATCCTCTTGGGCTGATCTGTGCCATCAGTTTGTCGGCGCCTTCACAGGCGGACACAAGCCTCATGGCCAGGAGAGTGATCTTCATCTGCTCGCCCAGAAGGAAGGAGAGCCCCTGCGCAAGTACATTCAGAGATTCAGCAGTGTGCAGCACAACATCCCAGACGTCCACCCTGCCGCGGTGATCAGCGCGTTCCATCAGAACGTGCGAAACCGCAGGATGCGGGAGGAAATGGCGATGTGCAAGATCAGGGACGTCAGTGAGTTATATGCACTGGCCGACAAGTGTGCACGTGCTGAGGAAGGGAGGAGACTCCCCGGAGAGAATGTAGGAGCGGGAGGATCTGACAGTGAAGATGCTGCCCCGGCAAGGAAAAACCGGCGGCGGAACAACAGAAGGAGGAAAGGCAAAGAGGTGCTAGTTGTTGAGCAGTCCGGCAACGGTGGTGGCGCCAAGGAAGCCAAAGCTGGTGACTCCGGCAAGGAGGTTGCCGCGGAGGTGGCGGTCGCCGACAAGCAGGACGGCACCAACAAGCAGTATTGCAAGATCCACCGCACCAAGGGCCATGATCTCCAGAACTGTAAGAAAGTCGAGCAGCTTGTTGAGCAACAGAAAGCTGAATACGAGCGGCGCGACAAGGAGAAGGCCCAGGAAGGTGCTGGGGGATCCGGCAAGAAACGTCCCGGCCGAGGAGGACGCCGCGGCAAGGCCAAGCAGCGGCAAGGAGACAGACCTCCTCGCGGCCGCGACAAGGATGAAGATGACGACGACGATGAAGACATGGATGATGAGGAGACTGATGAGCAGGAGTTCCAGAAAGCCACAGAGGTCCTGTGCGTTGACGGTGGTGCTTCTCTGCATACCTCGCACCGCCAGCTCAAGCAGTGGGTGCGGGAAGTTAATGCAGCAGAACCACCCGTCGAGTCACGCAAGCCTCTGAAATGGTCCAGCACGCCTATCATCTTTGATATTGAGGACCACCCTGATCGCATAACTGCGGTCGGGTGCTTGCCGATGTTGGTTTCACCAACAATCCGCAACCTCAAGGTCACTAAGATGCTAGTTGACGGCGGGGCCGGCTTGAACCTGATCTCCTCCGCGGTGCTCCAGAAACTCCAGATCCCTGACAGCGAGCTCGAAGAGACCGGTACATTTCAAGGAATCAACCCGGGAAGAAGCAAGCCGAAGGGAAAGATCACGTTGCCGGTAACATTTGGCAGCGAGCTGAACTTCAGGACTGAGAGGGTCACATTTGATGTTGCTGACTTTCCATTACCTTACAATGGAATCCTTGGCCGTCCGGCACTCGCCAAGTTCATGGCAGCCTCTCACTATGCGTACAACGTACTGAAAATGCCAGGCCCGATAAGTGTCATCTCTGTCCCTGGCGACAAGAAGGATGCTCTTATCTGTGCCGACAAGATCTACCGGGAAGCAGCAGCCGCAGCAGAACGCAAGACACTTGCCGCTGAAGCTCCCGGGGGGAAGAAGAAGACCAAGTCCGGCAAGAGCTCTGATGCCCACTCCGGCAAGCGCACCTCTTCGGAGTGCTGCGCTACCGTCGAGGACGCACCATCGAGCTCCACCGGCAAGTGTAAGAAGGCAATGGCAGCTCCACCTGAGACCAAGAAGGTGTCCGCCAAGGAGGACGGCACTGGTGGTACCTTCACCATCAGCGCCACCCTTGACCCCAAATAGGAAAGCGCGCTCGTTGCTTTCCTGCGGGCGAATGTCGACGTGTTTGCGTGGCAACCGTCTGATATCCCCGGTGTTCCCAGGAAAGTAATTGAGCACCACCTTGCCGTCTGTCCTCATGCGCGGCCCGTCAAGCAGAAAGTCAGGAAACAGGCAGTGGAGCGCCAAGAATTCATCGCAGAAGAAATCAAGAAGTTGGAAGCAGCAGGCCTTGTCAGAGGAGTGCTCCATCCCACGTGGTTGGCCAATCCTGTTGTCGTGCGCAAACCTAACGGGAAATGGAGACTTTGTATTGACTTCATTGATGTTAATAAAGCTTGTCCCAAAGACCCATTTCCCTTGCCGCGCATTGACCAGATTGTTGACTCCACAGCCGGATGTGATTTGCTTTCATTTCTTGATGCATACTCAGGATACCATCAGATCTTCATGGCAGAAGAGGATGAAGAGAAAACCGCATTTATCACCCTGTGTGGCACGTACTGCTTCGTACGGATGCCTTTCGGTTTGAAGAATGCTGGTTCAACATTCGCAAGGGTAGTCCACCACGCTTTTGAACCGCAGATGCACAGAAATGTGGAAGCCTACATGGATGACATAGTGGTCAAAAGCAAGAACAGGGCGACCCTGATTCAAGATTTAGACGAGACATTTGCAAATCTGCGCAGGATCAACCTCAAGCTTAACCCCGAGAAGTGCGTGTTTGGAGTCCCATCCGGCAAGCTTCTCGGGTTCTTCGTGTCTCAGCGGGGAATTGAAGCCAATCCTGACAAGATCAAGGCCATTGAGCAGATCGAAGCACCAAAGCGCGTCAAGGATGTACGAAGGCTTGCCGGTTGCGTGGCTGCTCTCAGCAGGTTTATCTCTAGATCTGCTGAGCGCGCCCTGCCATTTTTCAAAATTTTGAAAAAGGCAGGTCCAATGAAATGGACTCCGGAGGCGGAGGCTGCGCTGCAGGACTTGAAGAGATACCTGTCCTCCACTCCAATACTTGTCGCACCTAAGCCGCAAGAGAAGTTGCTGCTGTATATAGCGGCAACCAATCAAGTGGTTAGTGCTGCGTTAGTGGCGGAGAGGGAGGCAGATGATGAGCCAGCAACCACGGCAGATGCATCCAGCGACAAGCAGGGGGCTTCGCCGACAAGCTCTGGTCCCGACAAAGATGGATCTGCGCAGGAGCATGATAAGATGCAGAAGAGAATGGTGCAGCGTCCAGTTTACTTTGTCAGTTCCCTTCTACAGGGGGCTAGATCAAGGTACTCTGGTGTGCAGAAGTTGCTTTTCGGCCTCCTCATGGCCTCGAGAAAGCTGCGCCATTACTTCCAAGCACATGAGATCACAGTCGTCACTCGCTTTCCGCTGAAGAGGATACTGCAAAATCCAGAAGCAACAGGCAGGATTGTCGAGTGGGCGCTGGAACTGTCAAGCTTTGGCCTCAAGTTTGAGAGCACTTCAACTATCCAAAGCAGAGCATTGGCAGAGTTCATAGCAGAATGGACGCCAACCCCAGATGAAGAAATTCCAGAGACGAGCATCCCCGTCAAAGAGGCAAGCAAAGAGTGGCTGATGTACTTTGATGGTGCCTTCTCGCTGCAAGGCGCCGGTGCGGGCGTGCTGCTTGTCGCGCCCACCGGAGAGCACCTCAAGTACGTAGTCCAGATGCACTTTCCCAAGGAGCAAGCAACCAACAATACTGCAGAGTATGAAGGATTGCTTGCCGGTCTCAGAATTGCAGCAGACCTTGGGATCAAGAAGCTCATTGTCAGGGGTGACTCACAGCTTGTCGTCCGCCAAGTGAACAAGAACTACCAGAGTCCATTGATGGAAGCATATGTTGATGAAGTGAGGAAGCTAGAAGAACACTTTGACGGCCTACAGATGGAGCATATCCCAAGAGCTCAGAATGACATTGCTGATGGCCTGTCAAAGTGCGCCGCACTAAAGTTACCTGTGGAACCAGGGATCTTTGTGCTCAAGTTGACTCAACCATCCGTAACACCATCAACTGGACAAAGCAAGAAGAGGAAGTTGGTTTCTGGTGACTACTTTCCGGCAGAGCTCCCCGAAGCCGCCGCCAAGAAAGTCCCCAAGATCAACACCAAGGATGCTGAGGGGCAGTCTGCTCCGGCAAGCCTTATGGTTTGTTCCGTTGAAGCAGACGCTCCCGACAAGTTTTGCTCCGGCAAGCTTGCCGGGGAACATCAAGCTCCGGCAGGGCCGCAAGTCCTTGCCGTAGAAGCGGATGTTCCCGCAGCAGCAGATGTGCCTTTAGTCCTTGTTGTCGAGCCACAAGCTCCAGCATGGGCACAGCAGATTGTCCATTTCCTTCAGACAGGAGAACTTCCCGAAGAGCAAGAAGAAGCGGAAAGAGTAGCCCGGCAGTCAAGTATGTACCAGTTTGTCGATAGCATACTGTACAGAAGAAGACTCAACGGTGTGAAATTGAAGTGTATTTGCCGGGAAGATGGACAAAAGCTGTTGGCAGAGATACATGGAGGCATATGTGGCCACCACATTGGCGCAAGAGCACTTGCCGGCAAAGCTTTCCGGCAAGGTTTCTTTTGGCCGACAGCCCTCCAGGATGCAACTGCACAAGTAACCAAGTGTGAAGCGTGCCAGTTCCACTCCAAACAGATACACCAGCCAGCTCAAGCTCTCCAGACGATCCCTTTATCCTGGCCATTTTCGGTCTGGGGGCTCGATATCCTCGGCCCTTTCCCCCGAGCTGTCGGGGGCTTTGAGTACTTGTACGTCGCAATCGACAAGTTCACAAAGTGGCCGGAAGTGCAGCCAGTGAGGAAGGTGACAGCACAGTCAGCAGTCAAGTTCTTCAGGTCAATTGTTTGCCGTTTCGGGATCCCTAACAGGATCATCACCGACAACGGCACGCAATTCACGAGCCGCACCTTCATGCAGTACGTCCAAGACCTTGGCGCCAAGGTCTGCTTCGCTTCTGTTGCTCATCCGAGAAGCAACGGTCAAGCAGAGAGGGCAAATGCTGAAGTGCTGCGCGGGCTCAAGACCAGAACTTTCGACAGGCTGCGCAAGTGCGGAAGAAACTGGATCGAGGAGCTGCCGGTGGTTCTTTGGTCGATCAGAACGACGCCAAATCGAGCCACTGGCCAGACACCTTTCGCTCTAGTCTATGGAGCAGAGGCAGTTCTCCCCACGGAACTCGTATACGGATCGCCTCGAGTGCTCGCTTATGATGAGCTTGAGCAAGAACAGCTGCGACAACACGACGCGCTGCTCCTTGAGGAAGATCGTCTTCAGGCTGCTGTACGAGCTGCTCGATACCAGCAAGCTTTGCGCCGCTACCATAGCCGCAAAGTTAAAGCCAGAAGCTTCGAGGAAGGCGACCTTGTTCTTCGGCGCGTTCAGTCCGCCAAGAATTCCAACAAGTTGACGCCGAAGTGGGAAGGCCCTTATCGGGTGAAACGAGTCACAAGGCCCGGCGCTGTCCGCCTTGAGACCGAAGATGGCATTCCGGTGAGCAACTCCTGGAACATAGAACATCTTCGTAAGTTTTTCCCGTAGGGCGCGGTTGCCGGAACCCCGTTCCGGCAACCACCTTTTGTACAAGTCTTGCCGCTGTTGCATGTAATCCTTTGTACAAAGCCGGGCGCAGATCCCGTGCATAAATAGAACCCCATGTGCTCCGCACAACTTGTCCATTTCATGCATTAGTTTCTTTCTTGCATGTGTTATCTGACACTTTGTGCAGCACCTACATCCGGTAAGCAATAACGAGCCGAAGGGCTCCATATCATTATTTTCTCTTCTTTCTTCTTTTCAACAAAGGAAAAGAAGGTTCCCTCGCACACAAGTTTGCCGGGGGGGAAGGAGAAGATTGTGGTATGGACCAGGCGTCGTTCAAGCAAAGTTTTGCCTTGCCGGGAAGCAAACGACAGAAAAGCTAAGTTGCCAAAGTTTGAGCAATCAATTTTTAAATTTTTTGAGTTATCTTCCTCGAACGACCCTGCTTTGTATGGAAAACCTGTGCGCGGAGGAACCAACTCGTGGCTAGTTGCGCCCTTACTTTGTTTCGAGTCCGCTCAACAACTTAAGTGTGCTGCATCTAGTCGCGACAAGGTTTCTTGTCGGAAGCAGCGCCGCCAGCAGGCTGCTGAAGTTCCGCACTCAGCGCTCGCGGCTCGGGCGCCTGCGCCGACAAGTTCCCTAGAAGCGTAGGGTAAAAACATACAAAGGAAGGAATCTAGTAGAGGAAATAACATAGCAATTGATAACAGAAATAAAGTTATATTACAAGATAACTTGTCGCAGCTCTAACAGAATGTTTTCATAACATGATTAGCAGCGACAAGGGAAAAGAAGAAATGGGCGGCCTAGTCTACGCGTCCGCCCTCGACCCTCTTGATCTCGCTCACCTTGTCCACAATGGGTGCGACAAGGGCCTTGAGTGCGTCCCGATCGGCGTCTGGCGGCAAGGACTTGAGGACGTTGGTGAAGCTAAGGCCTGGATTGCGGAAGGCCACCTTCATCAGCACCTTCTGGAGAACCCTGGCGCAGATTTTGCGCGACTCGTCGGCCAGCTGCTTTGGGATCCTCTCCCGGAGCCGCTGGAGTGCCGTCGCCACGCCCTTGAAGAACAAGCTGAGCTTGGCGCTGGGTTGGAGATTCTCGTCGGAGGGATACCCAAAGTCCTCCATCCCCAGCTGCGCCAGCTCCTCGTTGATGACTGCGGCAATATTCACCAGACCCTCGGTCCAGTGCTCCACAGTGTCTCTGAATGAGTTCTGGGTAACTGTGATGCTCTCCAGCAGCGCCTTGTCAGCCTTCACCTTCTCCGACAAGGTCTTCTCCCGCTCCTTGGCGGCCTCCAGCGTCTGCGTCAGCATGGCCAACTTCAGCTCCAGGTCTGCATTGGAATCCTTGGCGGCGCTGAGCTCCTTGCCCCTCTCAGCGAGAAGACCTTGCAGCTCACCGTGGGCGGCAGCATCCTTCTCACGCTCACGCTTGAGCGCGGCAAGCTCCTCGCCGCTCTTCCCAATGTTGGCCTCCAGCTGCACCACCTTCTCCTCCAGCTCTTTCTTGGCGGCCTCTGCGATTGCGGCAGCGTCCTTTGCTTCCTTGAGCGCCCCGCCAAGTGCTTGCTCGCGCTCGGCAAGCTCCTCCTCATAGATGTCGAGGTTGGCCTTCCTCTGCACCAATTCACCTTCTCGCGCAGATTGCTTCTCGGCGGCCAGCCTTTGTTCCTCCTCAGCTTCGGCCTTCTCGAGAAAGAAGGCCGTGCGCTCCTCGTCGAGTCGCTCCCGCTCCTGTGCCAGGGACCGGAGTGCTTCTTGATTGTGGCCCCGGAGCTCCTCCGCGTGCTTCTCCATGTCAACTCCCGCCTTCGTGACAAGCGCTTCCCGAGAAGCCAGCTTGGCTTGCTAGGCGCGATAGAGTGACATCAGCTTCCACAGCAGCTGCTCCTCCTCAGGCTCGCCACTGCTGCTGCCGGGCGCGTCGACCAACGACAGTCCGGCGGAGGCGAGCACCTCCCCATCAAAAGTTTCCCCCTCGACCGGCGCCCTGGAGCTCGACGCCCAGGGTAGCTTGATGAAGATATCGTCGCCGGCCTTCAAGTAGGCGCCGGGCTGGGGCTCCTCGGAGCCCGGCTCCGCAGCAGCGGCAGAGGGATCGGCGGTCGGCGCAGCGCCTGGCGCTCCTGCGGCCTCAGGGTCGTCAGTGCGATTGCCCGACCCCTCACCGCCCTCTGCGGCGGCAGCCTTGGCGGCCTCCTCGCCGGCGGTCTCATCAGCACCAGCCCCTTCCTCGCCGGCGCCCTCTGTCTCCATTGGCTCAGCCGTAGATGGGTCTGAAGAACGAAGAAGGGAGAAAAATCGATCAAAAATCCAAGAGAAGAAAATCAGAAGAAGAAGAATCCAAGGGGAAAGTTTTTGGACAAGTGGATTACCTGTGCCAAGATCTGCAGTTGCGGTCTCGGCCGCCGCAGGATCGACGGTGCTGCCCCTTGCCGGAGAGTTCTCCCTTGCCGGAGAGCGCTCCCTTACCGGGAACCCCTCCCTTGGCGGCGTAGTCGAAGCAGATGGCACTTCGGGACCAGCTTCCGGGCGCTCCTGATGTGGCTGCTCTGCTCCTACACAAGTCAACAAGCAAGATATCAACAAAGGAAAAAGCACTCTGCGCGCCCGACAGCAGAAAGCTAACTATGAACTTACGCCGGGGGCTGCGCTGGGGGCTGCTTTGAGGAGTGATTGCCGGGTCCGTCAAGGTGGTCTCAGACCCACCCCATGCTGACACGGTGGGGTCATCTTCGATGACAATCACCGCGGCCTTGGCCCTCTTCGCCGCTCTCTGGGCCAGCGTCCTGCAAAGAAAGGAGTCCAGATTGAAGCAAGTCAGATACAAGATATAAACAGCAAGATTGAAGAACTACAAGAGCACCAAAGAAGCTTACTCTTCTTCCTCCTCGTCGGAGCTGAGCGCGGAAAGATCGAAGTCCGGCCCTCCTCCGGTGCGGCGAGGCGGAGGAGTAGGATCCCTTGCCCGCTTGGCGGGGGCGGTGGCGGTGGCACGGGAAGATCCCGCTCCAGTTGCCGCTGCTGCGTGAGGCGCTCCCGCGGCAACATTGCTTGCCGCGGTAGAGCGCGTCGCACGGCTCGGCGGCTGTTGACCCGGCTGCCGCCCCGCTGCGTCCCCGGCCCTGCGAAGGCGCCTTCTTGGCGGGGCCGGGGGCTCCGCCTGCGGCAAGCTTTCTGAAGGCTCGGGCTCTTCCTCGCCGGCCTCGCTCGGCTCAGCTTCAGAGCCGGCAGGCTCTTCTTCGCCAATGAACTCCGCGCGCTCGGCAAGGTTTGCCGCCTCTGCAGCCTCCGCCTCCTCCACAGTGAACCCGAACACGCCCGCGGCAGCTGCGGCCGCAACCTCCTCCGCCCTAGTGGCGATGCGCTGCAGCTCCTCGTCGGTGGTGTCACGGGTGAGGCTCTTCTGCTCGTCAGCGTGGACCGGCACTTCTTCCAAGTTGTCGAAGAACGCTTGCACAACGTCATCCACAGGCTCTTGCCAAGTTGGAACGATTCCGTGTGAATCGCACAACGGCATCATGGCGCGGATCCGGTCAAGCGAAGAATTATTGCACAATGGAACGACGACCCTCGGCAACGTGAATGGGTGCTGGGGGTCACGTTTGAACAACTCCAGGAGCATTGCATCCAGCTCCAAGACGGTGAAGTTGTAGTTGAGGCCCGGCCGCAGCCTCATGATGTCCGCCGAGTTCTTGAATTCCCAGGCGGGCCTCCCCTCTCCTGCAGGGGGGCGATGCGGCGGCGGAGGAAATCTGCGCCTACAGCACCTACAGTGAGCCCAGCAAGCCTAAGGCGAAGGATCCTAGTAATGGCGATCTTCAGCCTCTCGTCTTCCGGGGCCACGTTGCTCCAGTCATTGCCGCGCACTATTGGAGCTTGGCGCACGGCGGTGAAGGGCTGCGGATTCTCCTCGACGATCCAGCACCACTCCGCTCTCCACTCATCCCACTTGCTGCGGAGCTCACCCTCCAAGTACGCCTCCTTCTTGCCGACTCTCGAGATCCAGGCTATCCCTCCGGCAAGCGGCTCTCCTCTCTCTACCCGAGGTATGAAGAAGTGGCGGAAAAGGGCAACACTGGGGTGGACTCCGACAAAGTTTTCGCACAAATGTGCGAAAACTGCCATGGTCAGAACGGCGTTGGGGGTGAAGTCAAGGAGGCGGAAGCCGTAGGTGTTCATGATATCGCAGAAGAACTCCGAGAAGGGCGGGCAGAGCCCGCAATAGAAGAACAGCGCGAAGAATGGGTACCCGTTTGGAGCTAGTTCCGAAGCAGCGGTCGGGAGTACCCTCGTGCGCGGATGCGCCCGCGTCTCCGTCGCCCAAAAGAGGT
This sequence comes from Triticum aestivum, assembly GCF_018294505.1. Classification (NCBI taxonomy): domain Eukaryota; kingdom Viridiplantae; phylum Streptophyta; class Magnoliopsida; order Poales; family Poaceae; genus Triticum; species Triticum aestivum. The sequence continues at coordinate 227,947,020 of NC_057800.1, read as the reverse complement.
AGAAGTACTCCCTCAGCTCCTGCACGCCGAGCTGGGGGGAGAAGATCGCCCGCTCCTTCCGCAGCGCCGCGAGCCGCTGCGCCTCGGCCGACTTCAAGCCCTTTCCCTTGTCGGCTTTCGGAGCCATGGCGGAGGTGGTGGGGGAGGTCGACAGCGTGGTGATGCTGGTGGCAATGGGGGGCGGAGCGCTGCTCTCTCGGCTTCGGGAAGAAGGGGGGAGCGGCGGAGGTTCGTGAAGATGGAGTAGTAGCAACCAGCGAGGGGGAACGAACTGCCCCTATTTCCTCTGCTTATAAAGAGGGACGGGGCGGACGTTTCGCCCTTCCGAATAAAGAACCACCCACGATCTCTCCCACGACGCCGCATTCAACGCGTGCCGTTAGGGGAGAGCGCGGTGGATACGGAGCGAGATTCGGTGTGGCCCAGTCCGCGTGTGCCCGTGCCCTGTCTTGGGCCTGGCCCAACATCGCTCGGCACCGTGTCTGGCCCAGGCCCGGGGGCTCCTGTCGGTGTACTAGAATAGGGGTACCCTAGTACCCCGAACTTGTGCACGGGCAGTTGCAGCACCCCGCGGCAAGGCTTGCCGGGCGAACGCCAAGATCCTCCATGGTTCCCTTGGGGCCATTCAAGAACAAAGTATTTAAGCTCAGGAGACAAGGCCCCGGCAAGAGGAGCTTGCCGGGAAGGCCAGCCAAGGCACTCCAAGGAACTTGCCGCGACGCACCACGCGCTCCGTCAAGGCAACAAGGCCCCGGCAAGAGGAGCTTGCCGGGAAGACCAACCAAGGTACCTCGAGGCCCGGTGAGCGACAAGCTTCCGGACCCGACAAGATAACAGCAGCGGCAAGGCGCTTGCCGTGGCAGGCGGCCACTCTGTGCCCACGCTCCAGCGCATCCACCAACGTGTCGCTCTGGGGGCCTCTCCAGGCGCGCGTGGCGGGAGGCTGTGCAGCCAGTGGTGCGCAGTGGCATGCGAAGCTGACAAGATCGCCATCGTGGCGAACGGTGGCGCCCCTAACGGTCCTTTTCTGCACTGTTTGGGCGGCTCAGACGGGCACTTAATGCCCTTGTCCCCTGCCGTCAGAGTTAGGTAGGGTGCACTGTGCAAGTAGCTGTACCAACCACCTCATTTTTTACATTTGTACCCTTCTGTCGGGGGAAAACTGGTCCACGAGGGTGCACTTGTGCAAGTAGGAGTGTTATCTCTCCGGAGAGCTCCGAAGCTGGGTAAACTGCTCGTGTGCCTTGCCTCGATCTGCTCTTCGTGCGATCTCCGCCCCCCGCCGAACCGAAAGGGGCCCGGTCCGCCAGCCCCATAGGTGTTCGTGGATCAGTTTCCCCGACAGTATCTATAATTTTTTATTGTTCCATGATATTATATTATCTATTTTGGATGTTTTATATGCATTTATATGCTATTTTATATTATTTTTGGGACTAACCTATTAACCTAGAGCCCAGTGCCAGTTCCTGTTTTTTCCTTGTTGTAGCGACCCGACCTCAAACGGTCAAGTCTATGTGCTTCAATGTCATACCTGGATTGGTAATGCTAACACACACAGTACTCGGAGGATTTATAATAGAGTAGCAATCACACACTTATTACATCGAATGTCTCAAAAGAGAACTTATTACAATAAATATGGCTTAAGGCCATATTATACAATAACAGCGGAAGGCTTGGAAGATAAAGTGAGTCCATCAACTCCAACGGCATAGCTGAGCTGCACGGCAATGACCTAACGAACCTTACTCCTCGTCTAAAAAGTCTGCAACATAATACGTTGCAGCCCGAAAACGGGTCAGCAGATGGAGTATGCTGGCAAAATAACACAGTAGAGCAAGAATAGAACAATACTATCACTACATGCATATTTGGCTGGTGGAAAGCTCTATCGTTATAGTTTTTGCGAAAAGCCAATTTTTTCCTACAACAAAGGAATAGATTTTATTTAACTATCATGGTAGTTGAAACATCATTGAGAAGGTTCCTCCAACTCAATCCCAATTAAAGTAATTAACAACCCAACAATATTATTTAATAGTGATGAGATACTTAGGATACTCCAAGTACTAGATACTCAAGATGTCCATAATCGGGGACACGGCTAACCATGATTAGTTTATACACTCTGTAGAGGTTTGCGCACTTTTCCCCACAAGACTCGATCTCCTTTGTTGGATTTCTCGCACTTCATGGTGTTTGAGAAACGCATGACCGAGACACAATCTTCCAGAAGCATTAGCCCCTTACTCCGGGCAGACCATACCAACCTGCATCCCTCTACCTGCTGATCCACCTCTTCGGGAGCTTCACGCAACTTACTCAACTATGATAGAGCCCATAATAGCTTGTGGTTGCACATGGAAGTTTCTAGCATGAAAATATCTTAGTTCCCTTTGAACCTGGGTGGCGTACCTTAGGATGATCACACGGGTACTCCGGGATATCCTAGGACAACACTGGATTCCCCAGGTGCCCAACAAATGATCCACCCAGATGTGCATTCAAGTTGCCACCTTAAGTTGAACCATTAATTAACAATCTCACATCTGTCATGGATTTCACTCACCCAAACCACATCTACGAGCATAGCATAGCAATATAAGCAATACGTAGAAGTAACTCCCAAGGTTTGAATATAACAGGGCAATAGGTTCTACCTCATCAACTACTTCCCAACCCACATGTTAATCACATCCTAATCATGCAATGTTTGAGGATTGGATCTAATGCACAAAAACTGGGTGATAAAGGGTATGATCAAAGTGTTACTTGCCTTGCCGACGATCCGTAAAACCTAGGGACTCGTAGTAGCACGCTTCGCACTCCGGGTGTTCTATCACAAACAAACAATAGCATACATAAGCAATCAAGCAAAGAAACACGGGTAAATCTCAAATAAGATCTAACCGGAAAGTTCAACTTAAGAACTCCGGTTTGCGAAAAGAATCAAATCAAACGGAGCAACGAAACTCAAACTGCAAAAGAAACAAGATCCGTTTACTAATCTGGACTAAGGTCAAATTTTACAGTACCAAAATCTTGTTCAAGTTGATTAAACAGAAAGAGGGTTTCGAGACGAAGATCTAGGTGCCTGAATCGCCTGATTCCGATAAATGAGCGAAAAGATAAACTGAAATGAAAATCGGAACTGAAATCGCGATTGAAAATAATCACAAAAAATCCGAGAAAAAGAAAACTAATGAATAGGCTAACGAACGAACGTCCGTTGTCTGCGGCTAACGGGTGAACACCGTGTTAGAACGAACGTACGGACAAACGTCCGCAAAGTAAACTAAACCGAGAAAAACCGGCGAACCGATCTAAAAAATGAACTAGGGTTTCTAAAAAAACCGGAACCGGTTTTAAAATAAAACCGAATGAACGGAGGCGGTGGTGTATACCTTTCGCGACGGCGCGGTGAGGCGGGGTAGCGTGGGGTGGCGGGGTGCGGCGGCAGCAGCGGCAGCGGCGAGCGGCGGCATGCGGCGGCGGCAGCGGCGATCGGTGGCGGCGGCGTGCGGCGCAAGGCAGCGGGGCGGGCGGCTTGCAGCGGCGGCGGCGCGGCTTCGGGGCACCAGGGGGGTTGGCTTATAAGAGGGGGTGGCTTGGGGAAGGGGGCGGGATGGCGTGGCCGACTCGGCCACGGCGAGCGGCAGCGGCGGTCACGGTCTCCGGGTGGGAGACGGCGGCGCGGGGAGGCGGGTCGGCGGCCTGGCTCGGCTGGGCCCAGTCGGGCGCTGCGATATTTTTTTTAAATAATTTCACCGGAACTTAAATAAATCATAGAAAATAAAATAAAAATCTAAAAATGCCAAAACAAATTTGCACCGTCTAAATAAAATATTTAGAATGAGATGAACATTTTCTTGGCCCTAAAATGCAACTTTAAAAAACGTGCAATTTTTCTAATTCGAGTAAAATAGCAATAAACTCCAGATAAAATCAAATATTTGATTTTAATATTTTTCCTCCAATATTCCATTTATTTTGTAGAAGTCATATTATCTCCTCTCATATATTTTAATATGAAATATTTTTGGATAGAAAAATAATTAAAACGAGAAATCCTCGTTTCAATATTTGATAAAATTTAAATATGAAAACAAGGAAATCCCCAACTCTCTCCGAGGGTCCTAGAGTTTCTTAGGTTTTTGAGGATCGAGAAATGAAATGCAATAAAATATGATATGCATGTATGATCTATGTATAACATTCCAAATTGAAAATTTGGGATGTTATAAACCTACCCCCCTTAAGATGAATCTCGCCCTCGAGATTCGGGTTGGCTAGAAAATAGGTGTGGGTGGTCTTTGCAAAGATCATCCTCTCGTTCCCAGGTGGCTTCATCCTCGGTATGGTGGCTCCACTAAACTTTGCAAAACTTGATAACCTTGCTGCGGGTGACTCGGCTGGCAAACTCAAGAATCCTGACTGGCTTTTCCTCATAGGTCAAATCGCTGTCCAACTGAATCGCCTCCAATGGTATTGTATCTCTTAACGGTATATCGGCCATCTCAGCATGACACTTCTTCAGCTGTGAAACATGAAATACATCATGAACTCCTAACAGTCCTTCAGGTAACTCCAACTTGTAGGCAACTTCTCCCATACGTTCCAAAATTCGATACGGTCCTACAAATCTCGGGGCTATCTTTCCCTTAACTCCAAAACGTTTCACTCCTCGCAGGGGTGACACTCGCAGATATGCTCTATCTCCAATTTCATAGGTTATTTCCTTGCGTTTCGAATCTGCATAACTCTTCTGCCTGGACTGGGCTACCTTCAGTCTATCTCGGATCAGCTTAACTTTCTCTTCAGACTCCTTGATCAAATCTGGTCCAAACAACTGTCGGTCTCCAACTTCATCCCACATCAACGGTGTTCTGCACCTTCGTCCATACAGGGCTTCAAACGGCGCCATCTTCAAACTGGCTTGGTAGCTATTGTTGTATGAGAACTCCGCGTAGGGCAAATTGTCATCCCAACTAGATCAATAATCTAGCACATAGGCCCTCAACATATCCTCCAAAAGCTAGTTGACTCTCTCGGCCTGTCCATCTGTCTGCGGGTGGAATGTCGTACTGAACTCCAACCTTGTCCCCAAAGTTTGGTGCAGCTGATGCCAAAACTTTGAAGTAAACTGTGTTCCTCTATCTGATACGATTATCCTCGGAACTCCATGCAGACATACGATCCTGGTCATATATATCTTGGCAAACTTCGCACTTGTATAGGTGGTTTTCACTGGGATAAAGTGAGCCACTTTGGTCAAGCGATCCACTACTACCCATATAGAATCATATCCTGATTTGGTCCCGTGCAATCCGGTGATGACATCCATGCCAAGTTTATCCCACTTCCATTCGGGTATCGGCATAGGCTATAACAATCCTGCTGGCTTTTCATGCTCAGCCTTCACTCTATGACATACATCACATACGACTACATACTCGGCAATATCCTTCTTCATACCAGTCCACCAGAAACGTTCCTTCAAATCCAAATACATCTTGGTGTTTCTGGGGTGTATCGAGTACGGTGAGTCATGAGCCTCCTGAAGTATTAGCTTCCTGATCTCCATGTTATTGGGCACGTAAACACGGTCCTCAAACCATAAGGTGTCGCGCTCATCCCCACGAAAACCTTTGGCCTTTCCTTTGCTCATTCTCTCTTTTATCTTGACAATCTCTTTGTCATCCTTCTGAGCTTCTCGAATCTTTCCTAACAATGTGGACTGCACTTCCATTGTTGCAACAAAACCTCTAGGAACAATCTCCAATCGAAGTTCCCTGAGATCCTGTGCTAACTCCTTTGGCAATCCCGTGCTTACTAGGGTGTTAGCATAACTCTTCCGACTCAAAGCGTCTGCTATGACATTGGCCTTGCCTGGATGATAGTGAAGCTTCATGTCATAATCCTTTATAAGCTCCAACCATCTTCTCTGCCTAAGGTTCAGCTCCTTCTATGTGAAAATGTACTTCAAACTCTTATGATCCGTGTACACATCACAACGATTTCCAATAAGGTAATGTCTCCAGGTCTTCAACGCATGCACTACGGCAGCCAACTCCAAATCGTGCGTGGCATAATTCAACTCGTGCGGTTTCAGTTGTCGTGAGGCATACAAAACAACTCTTTCGTCCTGCATAAGCACACTTCCAAGTCCTAGGCGAGAGGCATCGCAATACACTTGAAACTCCTTGCGTATATCCGGCAGAATCAGCACTGGGGCTGTAGTCAAACGTTTCTTTAACTCTTGAAAACTCGCCTCACATTCTTCTGTCCATTTAAATTTGGTATCCTTCTTTAATAACTCCGTCATTGGCTTCGCAATTTTGGAAAAATTCTCAATGAATCTCCGATAGTATCCTGCGAGTCCAAGAAAACTGCGGATCTTGCTAACATAAGTGGGTGCCAACTATTCAGTGACTAATTGAACCTTGGTGGGATCTGCTGCTACACCTTCTCCTAATATAACGTGACCAAGGAATCCGACTTCCTTCAACCAAAACTCACATTTGCTGAACTTGGCATACAACTGGTGTTCCCTGAGTTTCTCGAGAACTAAGCGCAAATGCTCTTCGTGCTCCTCCTCATTCTTCGAGTATACCATTATATCGTCAATGAACACCACAACAAACTTATCCAAATATTCCATGAACACCTTGTTCATCATGCTCATGAAATAGGCAGGGGCGTTACTCAGTCCAAACGACATGACCCTATATTCATACAACCTGTATCGTGTGGTGAATGATGTCTTTGGTATGTCCTTCTCTCGTATCTTCAGCTGGTGATATCCAGATCACAGATTGATCTTTGAAAACACCTTGGCTCCTTGCAGCTGATCAAACAAATCATTGATCATCGGCAGTGGGTATTTGTTCTTGATCGTCACCTCATTTAACGCACGATAATCAACAACCATTCTTAGAGACTTATCCTTCTTCTCGACCAAAAGCACTGGGGCTCCCCATGGTGATGAGCTCCGTCAAATGTAACCTTTCTCCAATAACTCCTTGATCTGCTTCTTAATCTCCTCTAGATCATTCGCGGGCATCCGGTAGGGTCTCTTTGATATTGGCCTTGTACCTGGCAATAACTCTGTCAAAAACTCGATGTCTCGATCCGGTGGCATGCCTGGTAACTCCTCTGGAAAAACATCCGGGTAATCCTTCACTACAGGCACTTCCTCCTGAATAACTCCCGTGAGGGTATTCACTTGGCTACTCCTTGGCGCATGCCTAGATACATACTTAATCCTTTTTCCCTCAGGGGTGGTGAGACAAATTGACTTACTAACACAGTCAATGCTTCCTCCATACTTTGACATCCAGTCCATGCCTAATATCACATCCAATCCTTGTGACTCCAAGATTATTAGGTCGGACGGAAAAACATGGCTACCAATGGTTAAGGGTATCTGGTCGCACCATCGACTAGCCATATACTCTGCTCCAGGTGAACTCACTAATAGAGGGGTCCTAAGGGTTTGGGTTGGTAGTTTAAACTTATCCACGAATTCCCTTGATATGTATGAATGTGATGCACCAGTATAAAAAAGAACAAGGGCGGTAAAAGACTTAACCAAAAAGTTACCAATAACTGCGTCTTCCTGCTCTTCAACCTCCTCCACGTTAACGTGGTTCACTTGTCCTTTGTTGAATGGATTGGGCTTCTTTCCAGCGCTCCCATTGCCGTTTCGATTCTTTGCTTCAGGGCACTCCGTGGCATAGTGTCCAGTCTTCCCGCAGTTGAAACAAGTAACGTGGCTTAGGTCTCTCTTGGCGGGAGTGACTGGATTGGAATGGTTCTGATTGTTGCTTGCTCCATCCCCATTCCCATTCCTTGGGCCAGTATGATTATGGTTACTTCCTCCATTGTGGGTGTGGCCCCCATGGTTATGAACAAGTCCTCCCGAGTTCGGGGTTAGACGAGGCTTCTGCTGAGCTCCTGAATTATACCTTCCTTGTCCATACTTCCTCTTACGGCTCTCAATCTGCTGTTGCTTCCCTTCAATCATAAGAGCTTCATCTACCAACTCTTGTGTAACGCCCTCGATGCGGCTATATCTCCTACGTGTCGAAGCACGACTTAGAGGCATAACCACATTGAAAGCAATGTCGCAAGTTAGGCAATCTTCACAACATCCCATGTAATATAAATAATAAAAGGGGAAGGAACATAGTTGGCTTACACTCGCCACGTCAAACAAAGTACATAAATAGCATTACATCATCCAATCACTCATGGCCCGACTACGGTGCCAAAATAAAAGATCAACCCAACATGCGACACGGTCCCGATCGCCCCAACTGGGCACCACTACTGATCATCAGGGAAGGACACATAGTAACGGCGTGAGTCCTCGTCGAACTCCCACTTGAGTTCAAGCGCGTCATCTGGAACGGAGTGATCAGGCCCTGCATCTGGTTGGAAGTAATCTGTGAGCCACAGGGACTCAGCAATCTCGCACCCTCGCGATCAAGACTATTTAAGCTTATAGGTAAGGCAAGGTAAAATATGTGGAGCTGCAGTAAGCGACTAGCATATATGGTGGCTAACCTGTTCGCAAAGGAGAGCGAGAAGAGAAGGCAAAGCACGAACGCATAACTAGAGAACAACCTGCGGCAAACAATACTCCAACACCGTGTTCACTTCCCGGACTCCGCCGAGAAGAGACCATCATGGTAACTCACACAGTGGATTCATTTTAATTAAGTTAAGGTTCAAGTTATCTACAACCGGACATTAACAAATTCCCATCTGCCCATAACCGCGGGCACGGCTTTCGAAAGTTCAAATCCCTGCAGGGGAGTCCCAACTTAGTCCATGACAAGCTCTCACGGTCAACGAAGGATATACCTTCTCCCAAGACATTCCGATCAGACTCGGTATCCCGATTCTACAAGACACTTCGACAAGTTAAAACAAATCCAGCAACACCGCCCGAATGTGCCGACAAATCCCGATAGGAGCTGCACATATCTCGTTCTTAGGGCACACTCAGATGAGACTAGCTACGAGTAAAACCAACCCTCGAGTTTCCCCGAGGTGGCCCTGCAGGCTGCCCGGTTCGGACCAACACTCAGAGGAGCACTGGCCCGGGGGGGTTAAATAAGATGACCCTCGGGCTCCGGAAACCAAAGGGAAAAAGAGGCTAGGTGGCAAATGGTAAAACCAAGGTTGGGTATTGCTGGAAAAGCTTTATTCAAGGCGAACTGTCAAGGGGTTCCCATTATCACCCAACCGCGTAAGGAACGCAAAATCCGGGAACATAACACCGATATGACGGAAACTAGGGCGGCAAGAGTGGAACAAAACACTAGGCGAGAGGCCGAGCCTTCCACCCTTTACCAAGTATATAGATGCATTAAGATAACAAGATAATATAATGATATCCCAACAAGAAAATAATGTTCCAACAAGGAACGGTCTCCGATCTTCACCTGCAACTAGCAACGCTATAAGAGGGGCTGAGCAAAGCGGTAACATAGCCAATCAACGCTTTGCTAGGACATGGTGGGTTAGATGTTTGACATGGAAATTTGGGAGGCATGATAAGCAAGTGGTAGGCATCGTAGCATAGGCATAGCAAAAGAGCGAGCATCTAGCAAAGCAAAGATAGAAGTGATTTCGAGGGTATGATCATCTTGCCTGCAAAGTTGTTAGAGTTGACTGGATCCTCGAAAGAAAACTCAACGGGCTCCTCGTTAGCGAACTCGTCTCCCGGCTCTACCCAAACAAGACAAACAAGCAAAAAGGACACAATCAACCACGTGCAAAGCTCAAACAACATGATGCAAACATGGTATGCTATGCGGGATGCGATATGTGATGCAAATGCAAGATTTGACAAGGAATGAATGAACCTGGCCTCAACTTGGAAATCCAAGTGTGCCATTGGAAAGGTGAGATGATTTTGCTTGAAATCGATATAAAGAACGCCAGAATCGGAGGCACGGTTTGGAAATGGCAAGCAATTCAAATATGGCACCAGTCTGCGATATACAACAAGTAGCCATCTAAATGCAACAAGTTAAACATGCTACAGCACCCAAACATGGCAACAAAGTACATGGCAAGGATCCATTCAGGAAGCTTAACAAAAGATGAACACTGAGCTACGGCCAATTCATCCATTAACAGGTTCAAACAAGCATGGCAAAAGTGCTATTGGTAAACAGATCTCAGACTTAGTGAAATTAACACTTGTCTGGAATTTCAGATCAGATAGCACACTTTGGAGCATGAAAACTATATGCTACAGGGCCTGAACATGGCAAAGTAAAGCATGGAATGGAGCTACTCAAAGAGCTTAACAAAAGTCCCTTAGTGACCTTGAGCCAAAAGGGATCAGGAAATACAATTGCAAGCATGTGAACATGGCAAAAACTTAAACAGATCACAGACTTAGAGAAAAACTGGAGCATGCAAACCAGATATCAAGTAGGCATGTTTACGAGCTCGATGCACTCACTACAGAGCATGTCATGACAATCTAAGCATACACCCATCAAGAATACACATTATGAAAGCTAGACATTGCAAGAACAATAACATAGCATGCACGGATCAACTACAACATCCTCGGCAAAATCGCTAACAAGTAGACAATCTGCCCAGATTCACGAAATAGCAAAAGTAGAGCTCGATTGACTCAAGCTAGGATGCTCCATAATTGCAAACAAAGCCATGGATGGATATAGCACTACAATTCTAACAAATCATCCTTACTGATCATCCTCAAAAGAGGCACGGATCACTAGGAAACAACATGAACATATGATATATTGATAAAACAGTCCAAGGACTTAGTGGAATTGCTAAGTCCCTGAAATCAGCATTAACGAATGCACCACTTTGCAAGCTTGTGCTAGTCACCACACACATCACAAAAATACATGGATGGCACCTCTTGAAAGATGACAAAGCATATAACAAAACATATGTAGAGCTCAGGGGCATATCATGCACACAATAATCATGGCAAAAATGACAAATAGCTATTTGGAGCAGCAGATCTGACAATTATCTCAAATAGCACTCTTCCAATAGCATTTCGGGCATCAAGATGAACATAAATGAAAATAATGCAATGAGATGAAATAATGTGCTCTCTGAGGCGAACATTTTGATATGCTATGTGCCCAAAACGGAGCTACGGATGCGGATATATAGCATGATGAAAAACGCAAATTATTAGGGTTTTGGGAGGAAAATCAACCGTCTGGATTTTAGATCTGAGATCCACTGTTCATGTGTGGATTTCGAGGATCGCCGGGGGAACGCTGGTGGCCGGACTTCTCGCCGGGGAAAACACCGGCGTGGGGGAGGAAGGCGCGGGGCGGCGACAGAGTGTGGTGGTGGTGGCCGGCGTCGGTGCGGCGGCCCGGCGTAGGTGCGGCGGCTCGGCCACCGGTGTAGGGGCAAGGGGCGGCGAGGACGCGCCCCGGCGCGGCGGCTCGGCCACGAGGAGAGAGGCGGCGGAGGTAGGAGAAGACCCGGGTGGCGGCAAAGGGATCCCGGGCCGCGGGGGCCGGCCACGGGCCGAGCGGGCCCGCGCGGAATCGCCGGCGATGTGGGGCGCCCGCTGCCACGTGGCGCTCCCCGGTAGGTCGGCAGCGGTGGCGGACAATGTCCAGACCGCGGGGATTTCGTCCGGCGGCGGCGGGTGGAGATGGATCTAGGGATTGGGGAAGAAGGACCCATGGATTTCAGAGGGGGGCTATATATAGGCATAGAGGGAGCTAGGAGAGTCCAAATGAGGTGCGGTTTTCAGCCACGCAATCGTGATCGAACGCTCTAGATGATGGAGAGGGTTTAGGTGGTTTTGGGTCAAAATGGAGGGGTGTTGGGCTGCAACACACACGAGGCCTTTTCGGTCCCTCGGTTAACTGTTGGAGTATCAAACGAAGTCCAAATGGTACGAAACTTGACAGGCGGTCTACCGGTAGTAAACCAAGGCCGCTTGGAAAGTTTCGGTCCAGACCGGAGATGTTTAAACCCCACACACGAAAGAAAGGTAGAAATGACCACCGGAGGAGAACGGAGCACCGGGATGCAAAACGGACAATAGGGAAAATGCTCGGATGCATGAGATGAACACGTATGCAAATGCAATGCACATGATGACATGATATGAGATGCATGACAACAACAACAACACACAGAGACAAAAACCCGAACCCGAGAAAATAAAATAACTTACGCAGGAAACGGCAAGAGTTGGATTACATATTAGGTAAATCATATCTGGGGTGTTACATCCTGGTAGTTGTTGAATGTTGCGACCATCAACTGCATGCTCATCTCATCATTCAGCCCTTCCATAAACTTCTCCTGCTTTGCGGCATATGTGGCCACATCGTCAGGGGCATAGCAAGATAACTTGCTAAACTCATCCGCGTACTGAGCCACAGTACGGTTCCCCTGGAGTAAGTTGTGAAACTCATGCTTCTTCATACTCATAGCTCCAGTTGAGACATGGGCTGTAGGGAAAGCTTGCTGAAACTGGTCCCATGTAACAGTGGCTATAGGGTAGGTGACAATGTAATTCTCCCACCATGAGGTTGCTCGTTCATCCAACTGATGTGCGGCAAAACGCACTTTCTCAGCATCTGTACATCCTGCAGTGGTTAACTCCCTTCCAATTCTGCGGAGCCAATCATCTGCCACTATCGGCTCGGTGCTACTGGAAAACACCGGCGGCTGCAACCTCAGAAAGCGGGCTAAGTTATCAACTAGTGGTGGTGGCGGTGGGTTGTTGTTGTTGTTGCCTTGGTTCTGAACTAACAACTGCATCAGTGTATTCTGCTGTTGGATCAACTGAGTGGGCTCCAATGGGAAAGTAAATCTGGGGTCCCGTCTCGGAGGCATCTGATGGGTTTAGAGGGGAGATATTAGAATAGAATGAGGTCTAATGAGAAAAACACTACTCATATGCACATGAGACAAACACAATCATTTCACTCAATCAATCAAGCAAGGGCATACAATCGATCTAACTATCGTTACAAAAGTGCTCGAACTATACTATTTACATGGTGGAATACTTCTACTGATATGGTGGTCTAATAGAAATATTGATCGGTCGAAGATTCCATGATGTTTGCCCCAGCTTCGTCTTCATAGTCATCATTGCTATCGTCGGGGTCCGAGTCGGTGTCGTCGATGATGATGTAGTCCTCCGGGCGAATCTCCTTGGGTTCTTTGTCTTCTCCTCCTGTCGCGGGGTCTCCCATGAATACTCCCAGCTTCCTTTCCAAATCGTCATTCTTCTCCACTAGTACGACGATTTCCTCCTCATAATCTTCACGTGTAGCCTTAAGTTCTTCCTCCAGTTCCATGATCCTAGTCATCGCCTTCTTCAGATCTATCATTGCTGCTCACATTTGGTTCTCCTAGTGACGAATGTGCTAGTTTAACTCATGGATGAAGGCTGCAATTGATCTATCCTTCCTGGTGCTGATCATCTCCCACTGCTCATCTCGGCGCCCACAAATCTGATAGATAGTATATTTAAGCTCCTTATGGTAAACTTCTCCAATGCGTCCCATGGTAATGTGAGCTGCCATACTCTTTCCTAGACTCCAGGTTGGTGCATTAAAGGAAAACTCTATGGGTTTAGTGACTGGTGTGAATGTCCTTCCTGGAACTTGAACTTGAATCATCCATCGCTCCTCTTCTGGTAAAGTGGCATTGTAAGTCCCGGTGAAGCTTGGTATTCCAATGTTTAGGTACCTAGTGACTTCCTTCAAGTGTCGTCCAAAAGGTGCATCTTCATCCGGTTGTGCAAACTTGTTCCTTGCATCCGCCATCCTAAAGAGTAGAAAATGGAGAGGAGTAAGAAAAGAGAAGAGAATAGTGATCTAGGGCTTTAGCTTAGTGGTCGTGTCCTACACTCAGTGTGTGCTCTGATACCATCTTGTAGCGACCCGACCTCAAACGGTCAAGTTACTGTGCTTCAGTGTCATCCCTGGATCGGCAATGCTGACACACACAGTACTCGGAGGATTTATAACAGAGTAGCAATCACACACTTATTACATAGAATGTCTCAAAAGAGAACTTATTACAATAAATATGGCTTAAGGCCATATTATATGATAACAGTGGAAGGCTTGGAAGATAAAGTGAGTCCATCAACTCCAACAGCATAGCTGAGCTGCACGGCAACGACCTAACGAACCTTACTCCTTGTCTGAGAAGTCTGCAACATAATACGTTGCAGCCCGAAAATGGGTCAGCACATGGAATATGCTGGCAAAATAACACAGTAGAGCAAGAACAGAATAATACTATCACTACATGCATATTTGGCTGGTGGAAAGCTCTATGGTTATAGTTTTTGTGAAAAGCCAATTTTTCCTACAACAAAGGAATAGATTTTATTTAACTATCATGGTAGTTGAAACATCATTGAGAAGGTTCCTCCAACTCAATCCCAATTAAAGTAATTAACAACCCAACAATATTATATAATAGTGATGAGATACTTAGGATACTCCAAGTACTAGATACTCAAGATGTACATAACCAGGGACACGGCTAACCATTATTAGTTTATACACTCTGCAGAGGTTTGCGCACTTTTCCCCACAAGACTCGATCTCCTCCATTGGATTTCTCGCACTTCATGGTGTTTGAGAAACGGATGACCGAGACATAGTCTTTCAGAAGCATTAACCCCTTACTCCGGGCAGACCATACCAACCTACATCCCTCTACCTGCCGATCCACCTCTTCGGGAGCTTCACGCAACTTACTCAACTATGCTAGAGCCCAGAATAGCTTGTGGCTGCACACGGAAGTTTCTAGCATGAAAATATCTCAGTTCCCTTTGAGCCTGGGTGGTGGACCTTAGGATGATCACACAGGTACTCCGGGATATCCTAGGAAAACACCGGATTCCCTAGGTGCCGAACAAACGATCCACCCAGATGTGTATTCAAGTTGCCACCTTAAGTTGAACCATTAATTAACAATCTCACATCTGTCATGGATTTCACTCACCCAAACCACGCCTACGAGCATAGCATAGCAATATAAGCAATACGTAGAAGTAACTCCCAAGGTTTGAATATAACAGGGCAATAGGTTCTACCTCATCAACTACTTCCCAACCCACATGTTAATCACATCCTAATCATGCAATGTTTGAGGATTGGGTCTAATGCATAAAAACTGGGTGATAAAGGGTATGATCAAAGTGTTACTTGCCTTGTTGACGATCCGCAAAACCTAGGGACTCGTAGTAGCACGCTTCGCACTCTGGGTGTTCTATCGCAAACAAACAATAGCATACATAAGCAATCAAGCAAAGAAACACAGGTAAATCTCAAATAAGAAGATCTAACCAGAAAGTTCAACTTAAGAACTCCGGTTTGCAAAAAGAATCAAACCAAACGGAGCAACGAAACTCAAACTGGGAAAGAAACAAGATCCATTGACTAATCTGGACTAAGGTCAAATTTTACAGTACCAAAATCTTGTTCAAGTTGATTAAAGAAAGAGGGTTTCGAGACGAAGATCTAGGTGCTTGAATCTCCTGATTCTGATAAACGAGCGAAAAGATAAACTAAAACGAAAATCGGATCTGAAATCGCGATTGAAAATAATCGCAGAAAATCCGAGAAAAAGAAAACTGACGAACAGGCTAACCAACGAACGTTCGTTGTCTGCGGCTAACGAGTGAACACTGTGTTAGAACAAACGTACGGACAAACATCCGCAAAGTAAACTAAACCGAGAAAAACCGGCGAACCGATCTAAAAAAACAAACTAGGGTTTCTAAAAAAAACGGAACCGGTTTTAAAATAAAACTGAACGAACGGCGGCGGTGGCGTATACCTTCGGCGGCTTCCGCGGAGGCGTGGCGAGGCGGGGCAGTGTGGGGCGGCGGGGTGCAGCGTGCGGCGGCAGCGGTGAGCGGTGGCCTGCGGCGGCAGCGGCGAGCGGTGGCCTGCGGAGGCGGCGGCGTGCGGCGCAAGGCGGCGGGGCGGGCGGCTTGCGGCGGTGGCGGCGCAGCTTCGGGGCTCCCAGGGGGGCGGGTCGGCTTATAAGAGGGGGGTGGTGGCTTGGGGAAGGGGGCGGGGTGGCGGGGCCGACTCGGCCATGGTGAGCGGCGGCGGCGGTCGCGGTCTCCGGGTGGGAGACGACGGCGTGGGGAGGCGGAACTTAAATAATAAATCCTAAAAAATAAAAAAAAAATCTAAAATGCCAAAATAAATTTTCACCGTCTAAATAAAATATTTAGAACGAGATGAACATTTTCTTGGCCCTAAAATGCAACTTTGAAAAACGTGCAATTTTTCTAATTCGAATAAAATAACAATAAACTCTAGATAAAATCAAATATTTGATTTTAATATTTTTCCTCCAATATTTCATTTATTTTGGATAAGTCATATTATCTCCTCTCATATATTTTAATATGAGATATTTTCTAAGAGAAAAATAATTAAAACCAAAAATCCTCGTTTCAATATTTGATAAAATTCAAATATGAAAACAAGGAAATCCCCAACTCCCTCCGACGGTCCTTGAGTTGCTTAGGCTTTCGAGGATCGAGAAACGAAATGCATTAAAATATGATATGCATGTATGATCTATGTATAACATTCCAAATTGAAAATTTGGGATGTTACACTTGTTTTTGAGTTTCGTAGAAAAGGAATACCAAACAGAGTCCAAACGGAATAAAACCTTCACGATGATTTTTCTTGGACCAAGAGACAACGAGGAGACTTGGAGATGAAGTCTGTAACGCCCTCGATGCAGCTATATCTCCTACGTGTCGAAGCACGACTTAGAGGCATAACCGCATTGAAAGCAATGTCGCAAGTGAGGTAATCTTCACACAACCCATGTAATACATAAGGGAAAGAGATACATAGTTGGCTTACAATCGCCACTTCACACAATTACACGAATAAAGCATTACATCATCCAAATACAATCAAGGCCCGACTACGGAGCCTAAATAAAAGAAGACTACCCCAAATGCTACACAGATCCCCGATCGTCCCGACTGGGCTCCACTACTGATCAACTAGAACGAAACAACACAAAGGACAAGGTCTTCATCGAGCTCCTCCTTGAGCTTGGTTGTGTCATCTGCACGGACTCATCGGCACCTGCAAGCTGGTTTTGGAAGTATCTGTGAGTCATGGGGACTCAGCAATCTCGCACCCTCGCGATCAAGACTATTTAAGCTTATGGGTAAGGTAAAGGTATGAGGTGGAGCTGCAGTAAGCGACTAGCATATATGGTGGCTAACATGCGCAAATGAGAGCGAGAAGAGAAGGCAAAGCATGATCGAGAAACTATGATCAAGAAGTGATCCTAGAACAACCTACGTCAAGCATAACTCCAACACCGTGTTCACTTCCCGGACTCCGCCGGAAAGAGACCATCACGGTTACACACGCGGTTGATGCATTTTAATTAAGGTCAACTTCAGGTTTTCTACAACCGGACGTTAACAAATTCCCATCTGCCCATAACCGCTGGCACGGCTTTCGAAAGTTCAAAACCATGCAGGGGTGTCCCAACTTAACCCATGACAAGCTCTCACGGTCAATGAAGGAATATACCTCCTCCCGAGACATTCTGATCAGACTCGGTATCCCGGTTCTTCAAGACATTTCGACAGGTTAAAACAAATCCAGCAACACCGCCCGAATGTGCCGACAAATCTCGATAGGAGCTGCACATATCTCGTTCTCAGGGCACACTCAGATGAGACATCCTACGAGTAAAACCAAACCTCAAGTTGCCCCGAGGTGGCCCCGCAGTCTGCTTGGTCGGACCAACACTCAGAGGAGAACTGGCCCGGGGGGGTATAATAAAGATGACCCTTGAGTCTGCAAAACCCAAGGGAAGGTGGTAGGTTGTTAGTGCAAATGATAAAACCAAGGTTGGGCATTGCTGGAGGAGTTTTATTCAAGGCGAACTGTCAAGGGGTTCCCATTATTACCCAACCACGTAAGGAACGCAAAATCTGGGAACATAACACCGATATGACGGAAACTAGGGCGGCAAGAGTGGAACAAAACACCAGGCATAAGGCCGAGCCTTCCACCCTTTACCAAGTATATAGATGCATTAATTAAATAAGATATATATTATGATATCCCAACAAGTAAAACAGGTTCCAACAAGGAACAACATCTCCATGTTCCAACAAGGAACAAACTTCGATCTTCACCTGCAACTAACAATGCTATAAGAGGGGCTGAGCAAAGCGGTAACATAGCCAATCAACGGTTTGCTAGGACAAGGTGGGTTAGAGGCTTGGTTCAACAATATGGGAGGCATGACAAGCAAGTGGTAGGCATCGTAGCATAGGCATAGCAAAAGAGCAAGCATCTAGCAAGCATAGATAGAAGTGATTTCGAGGGTATGATCATCTTGCCCGAAATCCCGCAAGGAAGAAGAACGAGTCCATGAAGAAGACAAACGGACGAAGTCGAACGAATCCTCACAACACGACGTTATCGGAACCAACCCGAAGAAGCAACACCGGAAAGAAGCAAACCACATAGTAAACAACCCACAAAGACATGGCATGATGCACAACCAAGTATGATGCATGTCCGGTTTTAACGAGGCATGGCATGGCAAAGTGCACAAACAAAACTACAAGTTAAGTGGAGCTCATTATGCATCGGGATGCATATTGACAAAACACCACATTCCATTATTTAGTTCTCCCTCGTTTATGTACCCAACAATATTAAATGTTGTTAAACATTACAAGAGGATGAAGCAAAAGAAAACTACCTATCTAGGCAAGTTTAAATGAGGCCGGAACAACAAACAACAAGTTAGGAAACTCCTCATGTGCATATTTTAAGGTTTGGTAATGTTCTGCCCTAAACACAATTTTAAAGTTATTGAACATGCAAGATGATGCCACCATGTTAAACTAGGCAAAATTCTACCCCATTTACATATAAAGTTTGTTAAAAACGGAGCTACGGTTATTTAGTTATGAATTAAACCATTTTAGCATGGCATAGGGGCAAATTTAATCAAACCGCATTTTAAACATTTTAAACATAAATGAAAGTTGCATATTATTAAACTAGACAAAATTCTAGACATTTTACATATTTAAAACATTTTAATCCGATGCACGGTTTATGAGTAATTATATGCATGATCTAGGGGGACTTTTCTGCAAAACAGGTAGCAACTGGATAATTACTAAAATCACTGGACAGGAAAAAACATAGCGGGCCGGATCTGGCTAGCCCAACCGAAACAGGCACTGGGGAAGGCTGCTCACCCATGGGCCTCGGCCCGTTCGGAGAAGAGGAGGCCGGCTTAGGCAGCGGTTGGGCCGGCCTGCCTGCGACCCACACGGGCGCTGGATCTGGGCCAGGGATGCAGGAACTAGTGGCCCAGCGAGGAGGCGAGCGAGGCTGAGCGGTCGTCTGCCTGATCCCGCGCACAACGCAGAGGTCATGGCGGCGGCGAACTGGGTGGAGGTCGTAGGTCCAGGAGGTTGGGGACGGGCACCGGTGGCCGGAGCAGACCAAATCCGGTTGCGGCGGCCCCATTTCCGGCGATGGTCGAAGGGATCCGGCGAGGGTGAAGCAGATCGGCGGCGGTGCTCCACGGGATTCCTGGCAGAGAGAGAGAACAACGAAGGGAGAGGTTAGAGAGGGAGCTCAGGGGAAAGGAAGGAGGGTGCGGGGTCACCGGTACTCATCTCCGACGATGGCGGCGGCAGATGGCATCGTGCAGTGGGCGGCAGCGAGCGCTCCCAATCCCATCGGGATCGAGCGAGAGGTGGGAGGAGCGGGGCGACGCGGTTGCTTGCAGGGTAGCGTTGGGCCAGATTCGGTCTGCAGCGGGCCACGGACGGGCTTCGACGGGCCCGAGCGGTGCAGGGAGGTTGATGGGTGACATGGCGCGACGGGGATGGTGGAGAGCGCCTGGCCGGCGGCGGCTGGCCATTTGGGCGGTGCCAAATGGCGGCGGGACTGTGGCTGGGTGCGGAAAACTGAGGAGGGGGAAGGCTAGAGGTAGGTGGATTTGACTAGGCTGTCCAAAATTGGAAGGAAGGGGGTTTATATAAGGAAAGGGGTGTTAGGATTAGGGTTAGGAGGGGTTTGGGGGGCTTCCGGACCCTCGGATCACGATCCGATGGCACCGGTCAGAGTGGAGGGCTAGGTGGGCTGTGCTAGAGAGATAGACTGAGAAGAGAGGAGAGAGAGAGAGACCCGGCGACTGTTTCCGGAGACCGAAAACGTCCGACGATAGACCGGCTATATTGCCGCTATAGTTAAACGTTGGGGCGTCAAACGAACTCCGAATGCGACGAAAATTAACAGGCGGCCTACCTACAACATAAAAACACCGCACGCCAACTTTCATCCCATTCTAAGAACATTTTCTGGCCACTAATAAAATAATATTTTGGACATGCCGCAGGCGCGTGCCAGTGTGGTTGGGCTCAGAACGGACAACAGAGAGAACTCGGAGAACCCGGACGAATGCAAGTTTTAAAACATGATGATGCAATGCACATGATAATATGATGAAATGCAACACGCAAGCAAATGACATGGCAACATCGGCGAATAACTGGAGGACACCTGGCACATCGGTCTCGGGGCGTCACAAAGTCGAAGGAGCCATGAGGCGGCCACAAGGACGGAGGGCGCACCCGTGGGGGTAGGGTGTGCCCCCGACCCTTGTGGGCACCTCGTGCACCTCATGACCTAATTCTTTCGCCTGTATACACCCATATATCCCCAAACCAGCAGGGGCATCCACAAAAACACTTTTCCATCACCGCAACCTTCTGTACCCGTGAGATCCCATCTAGGGGCCTTTTCCGGCGTCCTGTAGGAGGGAGATTTGATCACGGAGGGCTTCTACATCAACTCTATTGCCCTTCTGATGAAGCGTGAGTAGTTTATTTCAGAACCATAGCTAGTAGCTAGATGGCTTCTTCTCTCTCTTTGATTCTCAATACCATGTTCTCCTTGATGTTCTTGGAGATCTATCCGATGTATTACTCTTTTGTGGTGTGTTTGCCGAGATCCGATGAATTGTGGATTTATGATCAGCTTATCCATGAATATTATATGAATCTCCTCTGAATTATTTTATGCATGATTTGATATCTTTGTAATTCTCTTCGAACTATCGATTTGGTTTGGCCAACTAGATTGGTTTTTCTTGCAATGAGAGAAGTGCTTAGCTTTGGGTTCAATCTTGCGGTGTCCTTTCCCAATGACAGTAGGGGCAGCAAGGAACATATTGTAGTGTTGCCATCGAGGAGAAAAATATGGGGTTTTCATGATATTGCTTGAGTTAATTCCTCTACATCATGTCATCTTACTTAATGCATTACTCGGTTCTTTATGAACTTAATACTCTAGATGCATGCTAGATAGTGGTCGATGCATGGAGTAATAGTAGTAGATGCAGAATCATTTCGGTCTACTTGACACGAACGTGATGCCTATATTCATAATCATTGCCTTAGATATCATCATAACTTTTCGCTTTTCTATCAACTGCTCAGCAGTAATTTGTTCATCCACCATATTATTTGCTATCATGAGAGAAGCCTCTAGTAAAACCTATGGCCCTCGGGTCTATTTTCCATCATATTAGTTTCCGATTTACGATTTTTGCAATCTTTTACTATCCGATCTATAAAGCAAAAATACCAAAAATATTTACTTTACCATTTACTCTACTGTTTTTCTATCTCTATCAGATCTCACTTTTGCAAGTAACCGTGAAGGGATTGACAACCCCTTTATCGTGTTGGGTGCAAGTTGTTGTTTGTTTGTGCAGGTATTTGGTGACTTGTGTGTTGTCTCCTACTGGATTGATACCTTGGTTCTCAAACTGAGGGAAATACTTATCTCTACTTTACTGCATCACCCTTTCCTCTTCAAGGGAAAAACAACACAAGCTCAAGAAGTAGCAGAACCTTCAAACCCCCAAGGAGGAAACCGCAGGCAGGATCTCTCTGTGGAATGAGGGGTGCACAGGAGGTCCAAGCTCCAAAGAAGCACGCTCTCGCACCATGTGAGTCTACCACAAGCACACTAAGCTAAGTTATCCCAATCATGATCAGCAAGAACCTGTCAATTAGTAGCAATATGAATGCCAGGATGCAATATAAAAACATTGATATAGAGGCACAAGTGCCATGGTTCATTACATGCCTCGGTAGGGCCTTCTACTTCTTAATGCAGGGAAAAGAAAAAAAGAAGCAAGCAAAAGCGGTCTCGTGACCACCGTGGCCCCTAAGACTCGGCTCCAACCACGCCCATGCTCAGTCAGAGTCCTCCTCCTGCTTCACTGGGGCACGATGGCGAGCCGGCTTGTCGCCCTCCCCGGTCCGAGCTTGGAGGTGTGGCGGCTCATCGTAGTCACCGTCACTCGTGCTCTCCCCAGAGGAGGAGCCGCCACTGATGGAGGCATTGTGACCGTCGCCAAGGGCAAGCTCACCACCGAGGATGCTGCCGCCCCTTCGGCCGTCGTTGTCGCTATCGGCCTTCTGGCAGCACCCCAGGCGCCTGCCGTCCTCCCCGAAGACCCTGATGTAGAGGGTCACAGCGCCGCCATGCCTGAAGTGGAGAATTCACCTCCCCTGCAGGTCGCGCGTGTGGGCGAACGGCTACCACCCGTGGTTCAGAAACACATTGCCGGCGGGGGTGACTTCGACCTCCACCCAAGAAGCTTTGCTGCAGCAACTGTCGGCCTACAGCCAGAGGCCACCAGGTCCCCCGGCCAGCAGCACGCCCGCGAAGAAGCACGAGAGCTGGAACCAGATGCCCATAGGCCTCTCCGCCCACACCACGAACTCTGTGGATGCTTCAGCCGAATGGGATCGTGGGCGTTGTGGCTGAATGGCCGCCACAGACCTTCCTCCTTGGCCGCGGCCACCTCGGCCGTGGCAGCCCCCGGCGCGGGCGGGAGGAACCTCACTCTTGTCGGAGGCGGTGCCAACCTTGGAGAGGGTGCACCCACGCCCTCGGGGAGCCACCGCCGGTGTCCCGGTGTACTTGCGGGGACGGTCGCGGCCCCTCTAGGGAGGTGGTGAGTCTGGTCCCTCCTTGGGGGCCTTCCCCTCTCGACGGTCGAGAACCTCCTCACTGGCGCCATGGATGCTTTCGCAAGATGGTGGGACAAATAAGAAGAAGGAGCGAGTAGCAAGGAAATGGAGATGGGCTGGGGGCTCCGCCCCTTCCCCCCATTTATAGGAGAGGAAGGCTAACCGGTGGCCTCTAACATTCCAAGTCATGATGGCCCCTCTGCATGCACCAAGGAGTTGTCAAATCGGGCAGTTGTCGAGGCGGCATGGGGAAGTGAAGACGCCCATGTCCCATCGAGTGCCATGCGTCAGCCTGGCCTGCAGGCAATTGGGGCCCGCGGTGCTTTGCCCTTGCCCTTTGGCTTCGCCTCGAAGCCAAGTCCGAGTGCGCCTTGGTCCCGGGGGCTACTGTCGGCGTTCTAGGAACCAGGGTACCCAGACTTGCCTGCCTGCGGCCCATGGAGTGGCTTCCTCGACGGCCTGGTACGACCCATCTACAAGACCGCCAAGACAAGACCCTCGTGAGGCAGACGACACCAAGACCTCCTGAGGGAGCGGCCTCTCCTGGCGGCCTCCTGAGGAGCAGAGATTTCTATGCAGGTACCCAGCCTCATGAGGCTACATGATGCAAGCCATGACATCCAAGGCAGGTGGGCGTAGAGGAGGCAGTTTCCTCTTTGGTGCTAAGGAGGCAAGGACATATGTGGATTCCCTAGGACTCAGGCAAAGGTTTCCATTTCGGTGCAACGAGACCAAGACCGCCAGGACGGCAAGACGGATGTCATTGCGTAGCCCACCGTTGTGTCACGACCAGAAACTTTGCAGGCGAAGACCACCTTTCATTAGGATAAGATGTACTACTTATCCCCTTTCAAGTTGGCCATTGTGGGATCCCTTCCTGCCTATGTTTTGGGAGAAGAGGACCGAGGCCACTATAAGTATAGGTTAGCCACCACCATAGAGGGGATTGGATCCTTTCCACCCTCACCAGAGCAGACCTCGCGAGGTTGTTCATCCCTTGTACTAGTTCATCCTCAACCCCTCGTGAGGGCAATCCACCCCAAAGCAGGAGTAGGGTCTTACACCACAAGGTGGACCGAACCTGGGTAAACTGACGTGTCCGTCTTCTTCCTTGTTCTTGTGATTGAGCTAGGCCGTGGGGTGACGGGCTGGTTGGCTCGATAGGTTGAGTTCTTCACACATGCCCCAGAGTTTGAACCTTTCTTGGGTCTACGGAGCCCTGAATCCGACATAATAAGTATATTTTAGCAACGCCCAGAGATCATTCCTCGACTCCCTGCGAGAAAGCAATCCCAGAGCCATCATATCCATTTAGTGTCTCAAGTATCTAGTTCTAGTTGTATAGATCGGGATACAACTCCGAGCGTCCGTTACCATGGATACGGCTATTCGAATAGATATACTTCCCTGCAGGGGTGCACCAACTTACCCGACACGCTCGATTAACTCCGGCCAAACACACTTTCGGGTCATGTCCGGCCTCGGCTGATTGACACATCGTAGTCCTACCTAGGCTTAATAGAGAGGCCAGCATGCCGGTCTACATCCTAAATGCGAAGGGGGCATGGGCCAATCGTCTTCTACAATCCTGCGTGTTCGAGGACGGTCGGGGTTTGTCCTAGCTACCTCTTTATACAAAGTGCGTCCTTATGCAGACCACCCGGGCGCGTGCCGCTCAACTGTGGCATCTGAAGAGCTTTCAGAAGAAACGTATGACACAGAGTACCCATACTTATTCCCGCGTGGTGGTCAGTGCGAAAAGGTCAGAGGCCTACTCAGGTCACATATCCAAATCGTTAGTGACTTGCGAGCGCGTGGAGACTATCAATGATCCACGATCGATGGTCCCATCGCCCCGTCTCATGGACTTACGACAAGGGCTAAGAATGCGTGCCCATGCCGCATAATTAACTCGCGGGTACCCTCACGGTCAACCCGACTACAGTAACTCTCACGGGTACCCCTCGGGGCTGACCCGTCTTCAACAAGGTTTGGGGGTAAAGTAAGGTAACCGTGTGTCCATAACACCAAAGGAGAAAACTGAGGAATCACCCTCGATGGATTCTCACTTAATGTAATCGTCAAGATGAACTTGGAGGAATCACCCTCGATGGATTCCCACTTGATGTAATCGTCAAGATGAACTTGGAGTAATCACCCTCGAAGGGTTCACACTTGAGGTGTTGCACGACATAGTCGTTACGGGAGTGCCGAAGGAGGAATCACCCTCCGTAATCCACGACCGATTAGCTACACTACAAAGTTATCATCAGGAGTGCCTTACGAGGTATCACCCTCGGCACCCGATAGTAACTCTATAGAGTCGTACAACTAAGGGGGTGTCGGTGATGTGTCGGGCTCTGGACGTTGATCACGTTGATCGAGTCATCGGTGATGAAGCGGGGCAACAGTGACAAGGTGAGGGGTCACTAACCAACCTATACTAAGAATATAGGATAACAGGTAAGGTAACAATAGCAGGTTACAAAATCAGGCTATGCATCAGAATAGGAGCAATCCCATACAGTAGCAAATTCTAATGCAAGCAGGAGAGAGAAGGAATGGGCGTATAGGAATAATCAAGGGGGTTTTGCTTGCCTGGAAGCTCTGTTAAAAGGAGTTGAGCGTCTGTGGTGTAGCCGTACTCGGGAGCAACGTCAGTCTCGATGTCTACCGAAGAAGAAGAGGGGGGATAAATAGTAAATATAAAGCACTCAGATGCATCATAAATGCATGACAAGTCGGTAAACTATGCTAGGGTGACCTAATGCAGTACTAATTGTTTTAGACGGAACGGGAAAATATCCAGGAATATTTTCCCGGCTCTAGGCATGTACCGGACAAACGAACTAGAGGGGAGGGTTCCATATTTGTTGTGTTAGAGGCATGTGACAGATGAGTGTATGACATATTCAGATTTGTCTTATTTTTCTAAGCAACTTTCATATATAAATTATTTTAATCCGAGTTACAGTTTATTTTATATGATTTTTCAAAGTTTTAAATGATTTTCTGAAATTCTGTAATTAAATTAATTCAAAAATTACTAAAGGTTATTTGCTATGGGTACACAAAAGTGTACCCAGGGGGTTGCTACTGTGGCTAATCAGTGGGGCAAGTCAAAGCCCAGTCATCAGTCAACATGACATGTGGGACCCCACTGTCATGGACTAAACTATTTATGAGGGATTAAACTTTACTAACTTAGTTAATTAGTTGGTAGGGACCATGAGCCAGTGTCAGTTTAATTAACTAATTAATTAATTTAGTGAAATTAGTTAAATTAAGGAGTGGCCCACACATCGATGACTGGGGGTGCCCAGTTAGTATAGTTGACCGGGTCAACCCAGTCAACTGGACCTGCGCGGCCCACGGGCAGTGACTGATGACCCACAAGTGTAGGGGATCTATAGTAGCCTTTTCGATAAGTAAGAGTGTCGAACCCAACGAGGAGCAGAAGGAAATGATAAGCGGTTTTCAGCAAGGTATTCTCTGCAAGCACTAAAATTATAGGTAACAAATAGTTTTGTGGTAAGGTAATTTGTAACGAGTAACAAGTAATAAAAGTAAATAAGGTGCAGCAAGATGGCCCAATCCTTTTTGTAGCAAAGGACAAGCTTGGGCAAACTCTTATATAAAGGAAAGCGCTCCAAAGGATACATGGGAATTATCGTCAAGCTAGTTTTCATCACGCTCATATGATTCGCGTTCGGTACTTTGATAATTTGATATGTGGGTGGACCGGTGCTTGGGTACCGCTCTTCCTTGGACAAGCATCCCACTTATGATTAACCCCTATTGCAAGCATCCGCAACTACAAAAGAAGTATTAAGGTAAACCTAACCATAGCATGAAACATATGGATCCAAATCAGCCCCTTACGAAGCAACTCATAAACTAGGGTTTAAGCTTCTGTCACTCTAGCAACCCATCATCTACTTATTACTTCCCAATGCCTTCCTCTAGGCCCAAACAATGGTGAAGTATCATGTAGTTGACGTTCACATGACACCACTAGAGGAGAGACAACATACATCTCATCAAAATATCGAACGAATACCAAATTCACATGACTACTTATAGAAAGACTTCTCCCATGTCCTCAGGAACAAGCGTAACTACTCACAAATAATATTCATGTTCATAGTCAGAGGGGTATTAATATGCATAAAGGATTTGAACATATGATCTTCCACCGAATAAACTAACTAGCATCAACTACAAGGAGTAATCAACACTACTAGCAACCCACAGGTAACAATCTGAGGCTTTGGGGCAAAGATTGGATACAAGAGATGAACTAAGGTTTGAGAGGAGATGGTGCTGGTGAAGATGTTGATGGAGATTGACCCCCTCCAAATGAGAGGATCGATGGTGATGACATCGGTGACGATTTCCCCCTCCCGGAAGGAAGTTTCCCCGGCAGAACAGCTCCGTCGGAGCCCTAGATTGGTTCCGCCAAGGTTCCGCCTCGTGGTGGCAGAGTTTCGTCCCGTGAGCTAGCTTATCATTTTTTTCCTCGACAAAAGACTCCATATAGCCAAAGATGGGCATCGGAGGGCTACCAGGGGGCCACAAGGTAGGGGGGCGCGCCCAGGGGGGTAGGGCGCGCCCCCCACCCTCGTGGACGGTGGGTGTCCCCCCTCTGGTACTTCTTTCTCCCAATATTTTTTATATATTCTGAAACGTGCTCCCGTGAAGTTTCGGGACTTTTCGAGTTGTGCAGAATAGGTCTAGGTCTCTAATATTTGCTCCTCTTCCAGCCCAGAATTTCAGCTGCCGGCATTCTCACTCTTCATGTAAATCTTGTAAAATAGGAGAGAATAGGCATAAGTATTGTGACATATTGTGTAATATCAGCCCATAATGCAATAAATATCGATATAAAAGCATGATGCAAAATGGACGTATCAACTCCCCCAAGCTTAGACCTCGCTTATCCTCAAGCGAAATCCGAAATCGAAAAATATGCCCACATGTTTAGAGATAGTGGTGTCGATAAAAATAAAATACGGACATGAGGGCATCATGATCATTCTTAGAACAGAAACATATACATATATTGTCATATGATCTCTTATGGTAAAGTAATAATTCAATCACAATTTCAAGTATGAATCATAAACTTCATTGAAAACTAACAAACTATAATCTCAGTCACTGAAGCAATTGCAATTTATCATAACATCGGAAAGAGTCAATATAAGAGCTTTTCAGCAAGTCCACATACTCAACTATCATTTAGTCTTTCACAATTGCTAACACTCACGCAATATTTATGGGTATGAAGTTTTAATCGGACACAAGAAAGATAGGGGCTTATAGTTTTGCCTCCCAACTTTTTACCTCAAGGGTAATGTCAACAATAATAGTTCATGAAAACTCACATCCAATTAGCTATATATATCAGGATCTTTCCAACACATTATGCTTGCCAAAGGATAAAATGTAAAAAGGAAAGGTGAAGATCACCGTGACTCTTGCATGATGTATAAGACAAGAATAAAAGATAGGCCCTTCGCAGAGGGAAGCAGAGGTTGTCATGTGCTTTTATGGTTGGATGCACAAAATCTTAATGCGAAAGAACGTCACTTTATATTGCCACTTGTGATATGGACCTTTGTTATGCAGTCTGTTGCTTTTATTTCTTCCACATCACAAGATCGTATAAATCTTATTTTCTCCACACTAATAAATCATACATATTTAGAGAGCAATTTTTATTGCTTGCAACGATGACAACTTACTTGAAGGATCTTAGTAAATCCATAGGTAGATATGGTGGACTCTCATGGAAAAACTAGGTTTAAGGATATTTGGAAGCACAAGTAGTATCTCTACTTGGTGCAAAGAATTTGGCTAGCATGAGAGGGAAAGGCAAGCTCAACATGTTGGATGATCCATGACAATATAATTTATTTCATATGTAAGAAAACATAACCCATTATGTTGTCTTCCTTGCCCAACGTCAACTCTTTAGCATGTCATATTTTAATGAGTGCTCACAATCATAAAAGATGTCCAAGATAGTATATTTATATGTGAAACCATCTCTTTCTTTATTACTTCCTATTAATTGCAACGATGACCAAAACTATGCTTGTCAACTCTCAACAATTTTTATTCATCATACTCTTTATGTGTGAAGTCATTACTCTCCATAAGATCCATATGATCTCTTTATTTCTTTTTATTCTTTCTCTTTTATTTTATTCCCTCAAGATCATAGCAAGATAATCAAGCCCTTGACTCAACACTAATCTTTATTATATATAGCTCACAGACTCGATTACATAGAAGGCTCATAAAGCAAAACTCAAAACTAGATCATGCTAAAACTTTATTCTACTAGATCAAGATATTACCAAAAGGATCGAACTAAGAAAAGTGGTAAAGATAAAAGTGATGGTGATACGATACCGGGGCACTCCCCCAAGCTTGGCAGTTGCCAAGGGGAGTGCCCATACCCAATACTCAGTTCTTGTTTGTTGGTGAAGAAGGTGTTGGTGATGATGGATAATCGCACATCAAGCGTAGGAGATCCTCCAATTTGCGGATAATGCCCTTGAGTGCGATGATATGCTCCTTCAACAAAATATTTTCACTTGTGAGATACTTGTTTTGAATGCGAGCTAACTCAATCATCTTGAAAGCTTCAATCTCCATTGGGGTAAAGAGATTGTGATGAGGTTGAAGGATGTCTTCTTCTACTACTGTTGGAACTTGATCCCCCACGTCCTTCTTGATCCCATCATCCTTGTTGATCTCTCCAGGCTCTTCTCTCTTCAGCTCTATCTTCATTAGCCAAGCATCGTTGCCCCCATTGTTGGAGGAGGAGGGAGACGACATGATGCCTGGCCTTGACAACCCTGGCAGAAAATAGCTCGAAACAAAAACAGGAGATATTTGCTTGATACGGTGGTCAAAACCTTCGGTAGATATATAATGAATTTTTACCGACCAAAAGAAGTATCATGCAAGAAAACAGAGTCCGGAGAGCACATGAGGTGCCCACGAGGCAGGGGCGCCCAGGGGGTAGGGCGTGCCCTCCACCCTCGTGGATGCCTCGTGTCCTTCCCGGACTGCTTCTTATTTTCCTATTTTCTTAAATATTCCAAAATCGAGAAAAATTGCTATTAGAACTATTTTGGAGTCGGTTTACTTACTGTACCTCATACCTCTTCCTTTTCGGAATCTAAAATGTTCTGGAAAGTGTCCGTTATGT
Organism: Triticum aestivum; assembly: GCF_018294505.1. NCBI lineage: Eukaryota > Viridiplantae > Streptophyta > Magnoliopsida > Poales > Poaceae > Triticum > Triticum aestivum. Next base: position 227,916,694 of record NC_057800.1, on the reverse strand, counting down.
ATTCCTCCGGGGTTACGGTTTCAATAACATTAGTTTCAACATTTATAGGATTACCTGAGATATAATGTTTGATTCTTTGACCGTTCACCACCCTCGGATTTGTGCCTTCGAAGTTGTTGATTTTTATGGCACTGGAATGATAGACCTCCTCGATAACGTAAGGACCTTCCCATTTAGAGAGGAGTTTTCCTGCAAAAAAATCTTAAACGAGAGTTGTATAACAATACATAATCACCTACATTAAACTCACGTTTTGTATCCTTTTGTCATGCCATCTTTTAACCTTTTCTTTAAATAGTTTGGCATTCTCATAAGCCTGGGTTCTCCATTCATCAAGTGAGCTAATGTCAAAAAGCCTCTTCTCACCGGCAAGTTTGAAATCATAGTTGAGCTCTTTAATGGCCCAATATGCCTTATGTTCTAGTTCAAGAGGTAAGTGACATGCTTTCCATAAACCATTTTATACGGAGACATACCCATAGGATTTTTATATGCAGTTCTATAGGCCCATAATGCATCATCAAGTTTCTTGGACCAATTCTTTCTAGATCTATTAACAGTCTTTTGCAAAATTAATTTAAGCTCTCTATTACTCAATTCTACTTGACCACTAGACTGTGGGTGATAAGGAGATGCAATTCTATGATTAACATCATACTTAGCAAGCATTTTACGAAAGCACCATGAATAAAATGTGAACCACCATCAGTCATTAAATATCTAGGGACTCCAAACCTCGGAAAAATAACTTCTTTAAGCATCTTAATAGAGGTGTTATGATCAGCACTACTAGTTGGAATAGCTTCTACCCACTTAGTAACGTAATCAACAGCAACTAAAATATGTGTGTACCCATTAGAGGAAGGAAACGGTCCCATATAATCAAAGCCCCAAACATCAAATGGTTCAATAACAAGTGAATAATTCATAGGCATTTCTTGACGTCTACTAATATTACCAATTCTTTGACATTCATCACAAGACAAGACAAACTTACGGGCATCCTTGAAGACAGTAGGCCAATAAAGACCGGATTGCAATACCTTATGTGCAGTTCTATCTCCAGCATGGTGTCCTCCATAAGCCTCAGAGTGACACTTGTGTAGGATCTGTTCCTGTTCATGCTCAGGTACACAACGTCTAATAACACCATCTACTCCTTCTTTATAAAGATGTGGGTCATCCCAAAAGTAATGTCTTAAATCATAGAAGAACTTTTTCTTTTGCTGGTATGTGAAACTAGGTGGTATAAACTTAGCAACAATATAATTAGCATAATCAGCATACCATGGAGCAGTACGAGAAGCATTTATCACAGCTAATTGTTCATCAGGAAAGCTATCATCAATAGGTAGTGGGTCATCAAGAACATTCTCTAACCTAGACAAGTTGTCTGCAACGGGGTTCTCAGCTCCCTTTCTATCAATAATATGCAAATCAAATTCTTGAAGCAAGAGAACCCATCTAATAAGTCTAGGTTTAGCATCTTTCTTTTCCATAAGATATTTAATAGCAGCATGATCAGTGTGAACAATTACTTTAGAATCAACTATACAAGGTCTGAACTTATCACAAGCAAATACAACTGCTAAAATTCTTTTTCAGTAGTAGCATAATTTCTCTGGGCACTGTCTAGAGTTTTACTAGCATATTGAATAACATTTAATTTCTTATCAACTCTTTGTCCTAGAACAGCCCCTACAACATAATCACTAGCATCACACATAATTTCAAATGGTAAATTCCAATCAGGAGGCTGAACAATAGGTGCAGAAATCAAAGCTTTCTTAAGTATTTCAAATGCTTCTACAATCATCATCAAAGACAAAAGGAACATATTTTTGTAAGAGATTAGTCAGAGGCCTAGAAATTTTGGAGAAGTCCTTAATGAACCTCCTATAAAAACCAGCATGACCAAGGAAGCTTCTTATACCTTTAATGTCCTTAGGACACAGCATATTTTCAATAGCATCAACTTTAGCTTTATCAACTTCAATACCTCTTTCAGAAATTTTATGCCTCAAGACAATACCTTCATTAACCATAAAGTGGCACTTCTCCCAATTCAAGACAAGATTAGTTTCTTCACATCTCTGCAAAACTTGATCAAGGTTGCTTAAGCAATCATCAAAAGAAGTTCCATATACAGAAAAATCATCCATGAATACCTCAATAATCTTTCACAAAAGTCTGAGAATATAGCAGTCATACATCTTTGAAAAGTAGCAGGTGCATTGCATAAACCAAAAGGCATACGTCTATAAGCAAAGGTACCGAAAGGGCAAGTAAAAGTTGTCTTTTCTTGATCCTCTTTTGACACAGGTATTTGAGAGAAACCAGAATAACCATCTAGAAAGCAAAAATGTGTATGTTTGGATAATCTTTCTAGCATTTGATCAATAAAAGGTAAAGGGTAATGATCATTTTTAGTACCTTTATTTAATTTGCAGAAATCAATTACCATTCTATAACCTGTAACTATTCTTTGTGGGATCAATTCATCTTTATCATTAGGAACAACAGTAATACCTCCCTTCTTAGGGACACAATGGACAGGACTTACCCACTGACTATCAGCAACAGGATAAATTATACCTGCCTCCAGAAGCTTTAGTATTTCTTTTCTTACCACTTCTTTCATCTTAGGATTTAACCGTCATTGGTGATCAACGACCGGTTTCGCGTCTTTATCCAATTTTATTTTGTGCTGGCATAGAGTGGGACTAATGCCCTTAAGATCATCAAGAGTATATCCAATAGTAGCACGGTGCTTCTTCAGAGTTTTCAATAATTTCTTGTCTTCATGCTCTGAAAGGTTAGCACTAATAATAACAGGATATATCTCTTTCTCATCAAGATAAGCATATTTAAGAGTATCAGGTAAAGGTTTAAGCTCAAACACGGGATCACCCTTGGGTGGAGGAGGATCCCCTAGGATTTCAACAGGCAAGTTGTGTTTCAAAATAGGTCCCTGTTTAAAGAATACTTTATCTATTTCCCTTCTTTCATTCATAAACATATCATTTTCATGGTCGAGCAAATATTATTCTAAAGGATCATTAGGAGGCACGGCAATAGAAGCAAGACCAATAATTTCATATTTACTAGGCAATTCTTTATCATGGGGTTGTCTACGAAATTTAGCAAAATTAAACCCACGAGACATATCTCCCAAACCAATAGTAACAACATCCTTTTTGCAATCTATCCTAGCATTAACAGTATTCAAGAAGGGTCTACCAAATATAATGGGACAAAATTATCGTGGGGGGAACCAAGAACAAGAAAATCAGCAGGATATTTAACTACCCACACAAGACTTCAACATCTCTAACAATCCCAACTGGTGAAATAGTGTCTCTATCGATAAGCTTAATTGTAATATCAATTTCCTCTATCTCAGCAGGTGCAATATCATGCATAATTTCTTTATATAAGGAATGGGGTATTGCATTTGCACTAGCACCCATATCACATAAGCCATGATAGCAATGATCTCCTATTTTAACAGGAATAATAGGCATGCCTACAATAGGTCTATGTTTATTTTTAGTATCGGGTCTAGCAATTCTAGAAGCTTCATCACAGAAGTAAATAACATGCCCATCGATATTATCGTCCAAGAGATCTTTAACCATAGCAACACTAGGTTCAACTTTAATTTGCTCAGAGGGCGTAGGTGCTCTAGTATTACTCTTACGAACCACAGTTGAAGCTTTAGCATGATCCTTTATAATAGCAGGGAAAGGTGGTTTCTCAATATAAGCAGTAGGAACAACAGGATCATTATAAGTGATAGTATTTTCTTCAACTTTAATAGGTTAAACTACTTTTACTTCAATGGGAGGATTATATTTAAACCAATTATCCTTAGGGAGATCAACATGAGTAGCAAAGGATTCACAGAAAGAAGCTACTATCTCAGAGTCAAGTCCATATTTAATGATAAATTCACGGAAAACATCGGTATCCATAAAAGATTTAACACAATCAAACTTAGGTGTTATACCTGACTCCTTACCTTCATCGAGGTCCCAATATTCAGAGTTGCGTTTAATTCTTTCCAATAAATCCCATTTGAATTCAATAGTCTTCATCATAAAAGAGTGTGACGCCCCGAGACCGATGTGCCAGGTGTCCTCCAGTTATTCGCTGTTGTTGCCTTGTCATTGCTTGCGTGTCATGCATTGCATATCATGTCATCATGTGCATTTCATTTGCATACATGTTCGTCGCATGCATCCGAGCATTTTCCCTGTTGTCCATTTTGCAATCCGGCGCTCCTATGTCACCCGGTGTCCCTTTCTACCTCTTTTCGTGTGCAGGTGTTAAACGTTTTCGGATTGGACCGAGACTTGCCATGCGGCCTTGGTTTACTACCGGTAGACCGCCTGTCAAGTTTTGTGCCATTTGGACTTCGTTTGATACTCCAACGGTTAACCGAGGAACCGAAAAGGCCTCGTGTCTGTTGCATTCCCACACCCCTTCAAAGTGGCCCAAAACCCACCTAAACCCCCTCCATCATCTCAATCGTTCGATCACGATCGCGTGGCCAAAAACCGCACCTCATTTGGACTCTCTCCCTCTACATATATATATGTGATCCCCTCCGAAATTCGTGCAGATGAAACCCCAAAAAACTCCTCCCCGCGCCTCCGGACACTTCCTCCCGCGCCGGCCGGACATGTCCACCCCGCCGCCACATCACTCCGGCCAATCGGGAGCTCGCCGCGACTCCCTGCCGGCTGACCTCCCGCATTGGAGCGCCGCCACGGCGCCTCGCCCTCCCCTCCGGTGACCAGATCTGGCCATCCCGGCCCCGTTCCGGCCATCCTCCGCTCGGCCCCGCCAGTTTCTGCTCGCCGGGGCGCCGGAGCACCGTCGCCGCCTTGCGCGGGATCGGGAGGAGCCTGATCCACGCGCCCCCGTTGACCCCTTCGCGGGCCCCGCCTTCGGCCCAACGCGCCGGCCTCGCTAGGCCTGCCTCGCTTCCTCTCCGTTTTGGGCCGAAGCCCGTGGTGAGCGCCCGCTATATCCCGCCTGTGCGCCGTTTTACTATTTGACGCTCGCTAAAATTCGTCTAGTCCTGAAATTTTCAGATTCATATGCCTCTTTTCATCATGTCTTAACTCCCTCATCGTAGCTCCGATTCGTGTGTGTAGCATATCAAAACGTTCGTCTCGACGAGTACATCATTTCATCTCATTGCATAATTTTCATTGGAGCTCATCTTGATGCCTGAAATGCTGTTGGAAGAGGGCTATGTGATGAATTTGTCAGATCTGTTTCAGCAAATAGTTTGTTGTCATTTTTGCCATGATTGATGTGTGCATGCTATGATCCTGAGCTCTACATGTGTTTTGTTTTATGCCATGCCATCTTTACAGGGGTGTATGCCATGTATTTTTGTGATCTTTGTGGTGACTAGCACAAGCATGCAAAGTAGCGTAATCGTTAATGCTGATTTCAGGGACTTAGAATTTCACTAAGTCCTTTTCCTAATTTTGTTGTTATGCCATATGTTCATTGTTGTTTCCTAGTGATCCGTGCCTCTTTTGAAGATGATCAGTAAGGATGTTTTGTTAACGTTGTGGTGCTCTATCCATCCATGTATTTGTTTGCATTTATGGAGCACCCTAGCTTGAGTCAATCGAGCTCTACTTTTTCTATAAAATGATCCTGGCAGATTGTTGACATGTTTAGCGATTTTGCCGAGGATGTTGCTATTGATCCGTGCATGCTATGATATTGTTCTTGCCATGTATAGCTCCTATGTCATGTCTTCTTGATGAGTGTATGCTTAGTTTGTGTAGCGACCAGACCTCAAACAGTCTGATCTCTGTGCTCCGGTGTCATCCCTGGATCGGTAATGCTGACACCACACAGTACTCAGAGGATTTATAGCAGAGTAGCAATCACACACTTCTTACATCGAGTGTCTCAAAAGAGAACTTATTACAATAAATATGGCTTAAGGCCATCTAATAACGATAAGAACGGAAGGCTTGGAAGATAAGTGAGTCCATCAACTCCAACGGCATCACTGAGTATAGAACCACGACCTAAAAACTCCTTAATCGTCGTCTGGAAAGTCTGCAACATTAACGTTGCAGCCCGAAAACGGGTCAGCACATGGAATATGCTGGCAAGGTAACACATAGAGAGTAATGGAATGAAACAGCTATACTATATGCATATTTGGCTGGTGGAAAGCTCTATGGTTACAGTTTTTGCGTAAAGCCAATTTTTCCCTACTTCAAAGGAATAAATTTAATTACTATCATGGTGGTTGTTAAACATTGAGAATGGTTGACAGCATTCTCAATCCCAATTAAAGTAACATCATTAAACCCAACAAAATTAACTTTAGAGTAACATGTTGAGATTCACATGAAAATCCAAGTACTAGATACTCAAGATGTCCATAACCGGGGACACGGCTAACCATGATTAGTTTATTACACTCTGCAGAGGTTTGCGCACTTTTCCCCACAAGACTCGATCGCCTCCGTTTGGTTTCTCGCACTACAGGGTGTTTGAGAAGACGGATGACCGAGACATAGTCTTTCAGAAGCGCTAGCACCTTACGATCGGGTAGACCGTACCACCTACATCCCCTACATCTGCTAGTCTACCACTGTAAGAGTTCGCACAACTTAGTCAACTATGCCAGAGCCCATAATGGCTTGTGGCTGCACACGGAAGTTTCTAGTATGAATAATCTCATGATCCCTTTGAGCCTGGGTGGCGGTCCAAAAGAAAAACAGGCAAGTCCTGGAAACCCCAGGTGCCTCAATCCACCCAGATGTGTGTTTAAGTTGCCACCTTAGATAAACCATTAATTATCAATCTCACATCTGTCATGGATTTCACTCACCCAATCCACGTCTACTAGCATAGCATGGCATAATAAGCAAACGTAGAAGTAACTCCCAAAGGTTTGATAATAAACAGGTAATAGGTACTACCTCATCTACTTCCCATCCCACAATTTAATTAGATCCTAATCATGCAATGTGTGAGAATTGATCTAATGCAATAAAACTGGGTTGTAGAAAAAGGTATGATCAAAGTGTTACTTGCCTTGTTGATGATCCGCGAAACCTAGAGATTCAACGTAACAGGCGGCGCACTCCGGGTATTCTATCGCAGACAAACAAACAAGCATACAATAAGTACTCATCTAATGCACAGGTAAAACTCAAATAGAAATCTAACCAGAAAGTTCAACTTAAGAACCCTGGTTGGCAAAAAGAATCAAACCAAACGAAACAAAAGAAGTCAAACGGCTAAAGAAACAACTTCGTTCTAGTAATCTGGATCTAATTCAAATTTTACAGTAGCAAAAACATGTTTAAGTTGATTATTCGGAAAGAGGGTTTCGAGATGAAACTCCAGGCGCTTGAATCGTCTGATTCCGATAAACGAGCGAAAAGTTATACTAAAACGAAAATCGGATCAGAAATCGCGATCAGAAAATAACCGCGAAAAACCCGACGAAAAAGGAAAACGACGAACAAAAATTTATTTATTTATTACGGCACGGAAAACAAGGCGGCGGCGAACCTCGGGCGGCGCGCTGCTCCGGCGAGTCGGCGGCGAGGCGGCGGCGGCTAGGGTTAGGGTTAGGGTTTCGGGGCTGGGCGGCTGGGCTCTCTCTCGGGCCGGGGCGGCGGCTTATAAAGCCTCGGCCGGCGGTGTCCTGGCCGAGTACGGCCCATAGTCGGTTCCGCGTTTTTTTTAATAATTCCGCTCGGAAGAAAAATAAAAGGAAATACTAAACGGACTCCAAAAATCACAAAATAAATTTTTCCGGGCTTCTAAAATCAAGCCCGATAAAGTGAACATTTATTTGGGCCCTAAATGCAATTTTTAAAAACGCGCATTTTTCCTAAATTCAAATAAAATACCGAAAAACTGCGAAATAAATCTTATTTGATTTTTTTATTAAATCCTCAATATTTCTATATTTTGGGAAAGTCATTTTATTCCCGCTCTCATATTTTTGTAATAGAAATAATTGATGATAAAATAAATAAAATCAAATGATCCTGTTTACATAATTTGAGAAAACTCAAATATGTAAATAACGAAATCCCCAACTCTCTCCGTGGGTCCTTGAGTTGCTTAGGATTTTCTAGGATCAAAACCAAAAGCAAAATAAAATATGATATGCATGATGACCTAATGTATAACATTCCAAATTGAAAATTTGGGATGTTACAAACCTACCCCCCTTAAGATGAATCTCGCCCTCGAGATTCGGGTTGGCTAGAAAATAGGTGAGGGTGGTCCTTGAGCAAATCTTCCTCTCGCTCCCAGGTGGCTTCATCCTCCGTGTGGTGGCTCCACTGAACTTTGCAAAACTTGATAACCTTGCTGCGAGTAACTCGGCTGGCAAACTCAAGAATCTTGACTGGTTTTTCCTCACAGATCAAATTGTTATCCAACTGAATTGCTTCCAATGGCACTATGTCTCTCAAAGGTATGTCAGCCATCTCCGCGTGACACTTTTTCAACTGAGAAACGTGGAACACATCATGAACTCCTGTCAATCCTTCTGGCAATTCCAACTTGTAGGCCACTTCTCCCATACGCTCCAAAACTCGATATGGTCCTACAAATCGTGGTGCTAACTTCCCCTTAACTCCAAAGCGCTTAATCCCTCGAAGTGGGGATACTCGAAGATAAGCTCTATCTCCGACTTCGTAAACTGTCTCCTTGCGTTTAGAATCTGCGTAGCTCTTCTGTCTGGACTGGGCTACCTTGAGCCTATCGCGAATCAACTTCACCTTCTGTTCAGACTCCTTAATCAAATCTGGTCCAAACAACTGGCGGTCTCCAACTTCGTCCCATGACAACGGTGTCCTGCACCTCCTTCCGTACAAAGCTTCGAAAGGGGCCATCTTCAAACTGGTCTGATAGCTATTATTGTAAGAGAACTCTGCATATGGCAAATTATCGTCCCAACTAGATCCATAATCTAGCGCACAAGCTCTCAGCATATCCTCCAAAATCTGATTGACTCTCTCGGTCTGTCCATCTGTCTGCGGATGAAAAGCTGTACTAAATTCTAGCCTAGTACCCAAAGTCTCATGCAACTGCTTCCAGAACTTTGAGGTAAACTGGGTTCCTCTATCTGATACGATGCTCCTCGGAACTCCATGCAAACATACGATCCTGGTCATGTATATCTTTGCCAACTTAGCACTGGTGTAAGTGGTCTTTACTGGGATGAAATGTGCTACTTTCGTCAATCGATCGACTACAACCCAAATCGAGTCATAGCCTGAACGAGTCCTGGGCAATCCCGTGATAAAATCCATGCCTAGCTTATCCCACTTCCATTCGGGTATCGGCAATGGTTGCAACAATCCTGCTGGCTTCTGATGCTCTGCCTTTACTCTCTGACATACGTCACAAACTGCTACATACTCCGCAATATCCTTCTTCATTCCGGTCCACCAGAAAATATCCTTCAAATCCAAATACATCTTGGTATTTCCTGGGTGAATCGAATACGGTGAATCATGTGCCTCTTGCAGAATCAACTTTCTGATCTCCGGGTCATTGGGTACATAAACACGGTCTTCAAACCATAGGGTGTCGTGCTCATCCTCACGAAATCCTTTAGCTTTTCCTTTGCTCAGTTTCTCCTTTATAGCGGCAATCTCTTTGTCAGTTTTCTGAGCTTCCCTGATTCTGTCCATCAAAGTTGACTGAATTTCCAACGCTGCTACATAGCCTCTCGGAACTATTTCCAAACATAGTTCACGAAGATTTTCTGCTAACTCCTTGGGTATTTCTCCCGTCATTAACGTATTGACATGGCTCTTGCGGCTTAATGCGTCAGCTACTACATTAGCCTTCCCGGGATGATAATGCAATTTCATATCATAATCTTTGATAAGCTCCAACCATCTCCTTTGTCTGAGATTCAACTCCTTCTGTGTGAAAATGTACTTCAAACTCTTGTGATCCGTGTACACCTCACAATGATTTCCAATGAGGAAATGTCTCCATGTCTTCAATGCATGCACTACGGCTGCTAACTCCAAATCATGCGTAGCGTAATTCAATTCGTGAGGCTTCAGTTGTCTTGAAGCATATGAAACAACTCTCCCTTCCTGCATAAGCACTGCTCCAAGTCCTCGACGTGAAGCGTCGCAATACACCTCATAATCCTTGGTTTGATCTGGCAAAATCAACACTGGTGAGGTAACCAAGCGTTTCTTCAACTCCTGGAAACTAGCCTCACACTCCTCAGTCCATTTGAACTTAGTATCCTTCTTCAGCAACTCCGTCATAGGCTTTGCAATCTTTGAGAAATTCTCAATAAATCTCCGGTAGTATCCTGCGAGTCCCAGAAAACTCCGGATCTCTCCAACTGTTGTTGGTGCTTCCCACTTGGTCACGGTTTCAACTTTAGCGGGATCTACTGCTATACCTTCTCCAGATATAACGTGTCCGAGGAATCCTACTTCCTTCAACCAAAACTCACATTTGCTGAACTTGGCATATAACTGATGTTCTCTGAGCTTTCCAAGTACCAAACGCAAATGCTCCTTATGCTCCTCTTCATTCTTCGAATAAACCAGGATATCATCAATGAAAACCACGACGAACTTATCCAAAAACTCCATAAACACTTTGTTCATCATGTTCATAAAATAGGCAGGTGCGTTAGTCAGTCCAAATGACATAACGGTATACTCATATAGTCCATATCTTGTGGTGAATGCTGTCTTAGGTATATCCTGTTCTCGAATCTTCAACTGGTGGTATCCTGATCGCAAATCGATCTTGGAAAACACTTTAGCTCCTTGCAACCGATCAAACAGATCGTTGATCATTGGTAGTGGGTACTTGTTCTTGATCGTTACTTCGTTCAATCCTCGATAATCAACAACCATTCTTAACGATCCATCCTTCTTCTCCACTAGAAGTACTGGCGATCCCCAAGGCGAAGAACTTGGGCGAATATATCCCTTATCCAGTAACTCCTTAATCTGCTTCTTAATTTCCACCAAATCCTTTGCTGGCATCCTATATGGTCTCTTTGATATTGGCCCAGTGCCTGGCAATAGCTCAATCAAAAACTCAATGTCTCTATCCGGTGGCATGCCTGGCAACTCTTCGGGAAATACATCAGGAAAATCCTTTACCACTGGTACTTCCTCCTGCACAACTCCTGTTAGGCAATTTACTTGTGTCCTCTTTGGTACATGCCGGGATACATACTTGATCCTTCTCCCTTCTGGTGTGGTAAGCAAAATTGACTTACTAGCACACTCAATATTCCCTTCATACTTTGATAACCAATCCATGCCTAATATCACATCCAATCCTTGAGATTCCAATACTATTAGGTCTGAGGGAAAAACATAGTTACCAATCCTTAATGGTAACCGATCACACCATAGACTAGCCACATATTCTGCTCCTGGCGAGGTTACTAACATGGGTGACCTAAGGGCTTGGGTTGGTAGGTTATACTTATCCACAAATCCCCTTGAGATGTATGAATGCGATGCACCAGTATCAAAAAGAACGAGTGCAGTAAATGACTTAACCAAAAACTTACCTATTACTGCATCGGGCTGAGCTTCAACCTCCTCCACGCTAACGTGGTTCACCTGTCCCCTGTTGAAAGGGTTCGGCTTCTTCCCAGAACTTCCATTGCCATTTTGGCCTTCAGGACATTCATTTGCATAATGTCCTGGCTTCGAACACTTATAACAAGTGACATGGCTCAAGTCCTTCTTGGCTGGGGTTGATGGGGTGTTGCGGTTCTGTCCATTGCTTCCTCCATTCCCATTACCATTCTTGGTGCCATTGTGATTGTGCGAGCTACCTACTCCATGGGTATGCTGAAAATGTCCTCCCGGCCTAGGGGTAAAACGTGGCTTCTGCTGAGCTCCTGAATTATACTTTCCTTGTCCATACTTCCTCTTGCGGTTCTCAATTTGCTGCTGCTTCCCTTCAATCATAAGAGCACGGTCTACCAACTCCTGGTAGTTGTTGAAGGTGGCTACCATCAACTGCATACTCAACTCATCATTCAGTCCTTCCAGAAACTTCTCCTGCTTAGCTGCATCCGTAGCAACGTCATCTGGGGCATAACGTGCTAGCTTACTAAACTCCTCCACATACTGGCCAACTGTCCGTCCTCCTTGGCGCAAGTTACGAAACTCACGCTTCTTCATGGCCATTGCTCCTGCTGAAACATGGGCAGTACGAAAAGCCTGCTGAAACTGGTCCCATGTGACAGTGTCGACTGGGAAGGTGGTTGTGAAATTCTCCCACCAGGATGCTGCGGGTCCTTCTAACTGATGTGCGGCAAACTTAACCTTCTCCACATCTGTGCATCCTGCTGTGGTCAACTCCCTAGCTATCTTGCGGAGCCAATCATCTGCTACTATCGGCTCGGTGCTACTGGAAAACACCGGCGGATTTAGCCTAAGAAAACGGGCTAAGTGGTCAACAGGTGGTGGTGGTGGTGGGTTGTTGTTATTGTTCCCCTGATTCTGATTCTGAACTAGCAACTGCATCAAGGTGTTCTGCTGCTGGATCAACTGGGTGAGCTCCGGCGGAAAGGCAAATCCGGGGTCACGTCTCGGAGGCATCTGAGGGTTTTAGAAAAGACGAGATATAAGAATAGAGGGGGTCTAAAGAGAAAACACTACCCATATGCACATGAGGCAAAAGCACACAATTCACTTCAATCAATCAAACAAAGGCATACAATCGATCTAACTATCGCAAAGTGCTCGGACTACTATATTTACATGGTGGACTACTACTACTGATGAGGTGGTCTACTAGAAATATTCTACGGTTGTAGACTCCATGATATCTGCTCCTGCTTCATCAACATAGTCATCATCGCTACTATCTTGTTCCGAGTCGGTGCCGTCAATGATGATGTAGTCTTCCGGGCTAATCTCCTTGGGTTCTTCGTCTTCATCTATGGGCATAGGGCCTCCCATAAATACCGCTATCTTCATAGTTAGGTCGGCATTCTTATCCACCAATACTTCAATTTCTTCTTCATAATCTTCACGTGTAGCCTTGAGTTCTTCCTCCAGTTCCTTGATTCTAGTCTTAGCCTTCTTCAGATCTATCATGTCGGCGCACATCTGATTCTCCTGTCGTCGAATGTGCTGGTTTAACTCCTGGATAAAAGCTGCGATTGATCTATCCTTCCTGGTGCTAATCATCTCCCAGTGTTCATCTCGGCGCCCACAAATCTGATAGATAGTATCCTTGAGATCCTTGCGGTAGACTTCTCCAATGCGTCCCATGGCGATGTGAGCTGCCATACTCTTTCCTAGACTCCAAGTTGGTGCATCAAAAGAAAACTCTATGGGCTCAGTGACTGGCATGAACGTCCTTCCTGGAACTTGAACTTGAATCATCCAGCGCTCTTCTTCAGGTAAAGTGGCGTTGTAGATTCCCGTGAAGCTTGGTACTCCTATGTTCAGGTATCTAGTGACTTCCTTCAAGTGGCGTCCAAAGGGTGTATCTTCATCTGGTTGTGTGAACTTGTTCCTTGCATCCGCCATCCTAAAGAGTAGAAAAGATGAGAAGTCAGAAGAGAAGAGAGTGAGTAGTGATCTAGGTCTTTAGCTTAGTGGTCGTGTCCTACAGTCAGCGTGTGCTCTGATACCATCTTTGTAGCGACCAGACCTCAAACAGTCTGATCTCTGTGCTCCGGTGTCATCCCTGGATCAGTAATGCTGACACCACACAGTACTCGGAGGATTTATAGCAGAGTAGCAATCACACACTTCTTACATCGAGTGTCTCAAAAGAGAACTTATTACAATAAATATGGCTTAAGGCCATCTAATAACGATAACAGCGGAAGGCTTGGAAGATAAGTGAGTCCATCAACTCCAACGGCATCACTGAGTATAGAACCACGACCTAAAAACTCCTTAATCGTCGTCTGAAAAGTCTGCAACATTAACGTTGCAGCCCGAAAACGGGTCAGCACATGGAATATGCTGGCAAGGTAACACATAGAGAGTAATGGAATGAAACAGCTATACTATATGCATATTTGGCTGGTGGAAAGCTCTATGGTTACAGTTTTTGCGTAAAGCCAATTTTTCCCTACTTCAAAGGAATAAATTTAATTACTATCATGGTGGTTGTTAAACATTGAGAATGGTTGACAGCATTCTCAATCCCAATTAAAGTAACATCATTAAACCCAACAAAATTAACTTTAGAGTAACATGTTGAGATTCACATGAAAATCCAAGTACTAGATACTCAAGATGTCCATAACCGGGGACACGGCTAACCATGATTAGTTTATTACACTCTGCAGAGGTTTGCGCACTTTTCCCCACAAGACTCGATCGCCTCCGTTTGGTTTCTCGCACTACAGGGTGTTTGAGAAGACGGATGACCGAGACATAGTCTTTCAGAAGCGCTAGCACCTTACGATCGGGTAGACCGTACCACCTACATCCCCTACATCTGCTAGTCTACCACTGTAAGAGTTCGCACAACTTAGTCAACTATGCCAGAGCCCATAATGGCTTGTGGCTGCACACGGAAGTTTCTAGTATGAATAATCTCATGATCCCTTTGAGCCTGGGTGGCGGTCCAAAAGAAAAACAGGCAAGTCCTGGAAACCCCAGGTGCCTCAATCCACCCAGATGTGTGTTTAAGTTGCCACCTTAGATAAACCATTAATTATCAATCTCACATCTGTCATGGATTTCACTCACCCAATCCACGTCTACTAGCATAGCATGGCATAATAAGCAAACGTAGAAGTAACTCCCAAAGGTTTGATAATAAACAGGTAATAGGTACTACCTCATCTACTTCCCATCCCACAATTTAATTAGATCCTAATCATGCAATGTGTGAGAATTGATCTAATGCAATAAAACTGGGTTGTAGAAAAAGGTATGATCAAAGTGTTACTTGCCTTGCTGATGATCCACGAAACCTAGAGATTCAACGTAACAGGCGGCGCACTCTGGGTATTCTATCGCAGACAAACAAACAAGCATACAATAAGTACTCATCTAATGCACAGGTAAAACTCAAATAGAAATCTAACCAGAAAGTTCAACTTAAGAACCCTGGTTGGCAAAAAGAATCAAACCGAACGAAACAAAAGAAGTCAAACGGCTAAAGAAACAACTTCGTTCTAGTAATCTGGATCTAAGTCAAATTTTACAGTAGCAAAAACATGTTTAAGTTGATTATTCGGAAAGAGGGTTTCGAGACGAAACTCCAGGCGCTTGAATCGCCTGATTCCGATAAACGAGCGAAAAGTTATACTAAAACGAAAATCGGATCAGAAATCGCGATCAGAAAATAACCGCGAAAAACCCGACGAAAAAGGAAAACGATGAACAGAAATTTATTTATTTATTACGGCACGGAAAACAAGGCGGCGGCGAACCTCGGGCGGCGTGCTGCTCCAGCGAGTCGGCGGCAAGGCGGCGGCGGCTAGGGTTAGGGTTAGGGTTTCGGGGCTGGGCGGCTGGGCTCTCTCTCGGGCCGGGGCGGCGGCTTATAAAGCCTCGGCCGGCGGTGTCCTGGCCGAATACGGCCCATAGTCGGTTCCGCGTTTTTTTTAATAATTCCGCTCGGAAGAAAAATAAAAGAAATACTAAACGGACTCCAAAAATCACGAAATAAATTTTCCCGGGTTTCTAAAATCAAGCCCGATAAAGTGAACATTTATTCTGGGCCCAAACTACAACTTTGAAAAACGCGCATTTTTCCTAAATTCAAATAAAATACCGAAAAACTCCGAAATAAATCTTATTTGATTTTTTTATTAAATCCTCAATATTTCTATATTTTGGGAAAGTCATTTTATTCCCGCTCTCATATTTTTGTAATAGAAATAATTGATGATAAAATAAATAAAATCAAATGATCCTGTTTACATAATTTGAGAAAACTCAAATATGTAAATAACGAAATCCCCAACTCTCTCCGTGGGTCCTTGAGTTGCTTAGGATTTTCTAGGATCAAAACCAAAAGCAAAATAAAATATGATATGCATGATGACCTAATGTATAACATTCCAAATTGAAAATTTGGGATGTTACAGTTTGTCATGCCATGCTTTGTAGTGAGTGCATCAAGCTCGTAAACATGCCTACTTGTTAATCTGTTTTGCATGATCCAGTTTTTCACCAAGTCTGAATCTGTTTATGTTTTTGCTATGTTCACATGCTTGCAATTGTATTTTCTGAACCCTTTTGGCTCATGGTCACTAAGGGACTTTTGTTAAGTGCTTTGAGTAGCTTCATGTCATGTCTTGCCTTGCCATGTTAAGCTCCTGTAGCTTGTAGTTTTCATGCTCTAAAATGTGCTTCCTGATGATAAATTCCAGACTTGTGTTAATTTCACTAAGTCTGAAACCTGTTATCATTTGCATTTTTTCCATGCTTGTTCGAACCTGTTAAAGGATGAATTAGCCGTAGCTCAGTGTTCATATTTTGTCAAGCATCATGAGTGGATCCCTGTCATGTATTTTGTTTCCATTTTTGAGTGTTGTAGCATATTTAACTTGATGCATTTACATGGCTACTTGTTGTTTATCGCAGACCGGTGCCATATTTGGTTTGATTGCCATTTCCAAACCGTGCATCCGATTCCGGTGATCTTTATATCGATTTCAACTGAAATCATCTCACTTTTCCAGTGGCACTCTTGGATATCCAAGTTGAGGTCAGTTTCAATCATTCCTTTCCAAATCATGCATATGCATCACATACCGCATCCCGCATATCATACCATGTTCATGTGTTGGTTGTTTACTATGTTGTGTGCTTCTTTCCGGTGTTGCTTCTTCGGGTTGGTTTCAATAACATCGCATCTGTGAGGACCCGTTCGACTACGTCCGTTTGTCTTCTCCATGGACTCATTCTTCTTCCTTGCGGGATCTCAGGCAAGATGACCATACCCTCGAAATCACTTCTATCTTTGCTTGCTAGATACTTGCTCTTTTGCTATGCCTATGCTGCGATACCTACCACTTGCTTATCATGCCTCCCATATTGTTAAGTCAAGCCTCTAACCCGCCTTGTCCTAGCAAACCGTTGTTTGGCTATGTTACCGCTTTGCTCAGCCCCTCTTATAGCGTTGTTAGTTGCAGGTGAAGATTGGAGTTTGTTCCATGTTGGAACATGGATATTTTGTTGGGATATCACAATATCTCTTATTTAACTAATGCATCTATATACTTGGTAATGGGTGGAAGGATCGGCCTTATGCCTGGTGTTTTGTTCCACTCTTGCCGCCCTAGTTTCCGTCATATCGGTGTTATGTTCCCGGATTTTGTGTTCCTTACGCGGTTGGGTTATAATGGGAACCCCTTGATAGTTCGCCTTGAATAAAACTCCTCCAGCAATGCCCAACATTGGTTTTACCATTCGCCACCTAGCCTTTTCTTTCCCTTGGGTTCTGCAGACTCAAGGGTCATCATTATTTTAACCCCCCCGGGCCAGTGCTCCTCTGAGTGTTGGTCCAACCTGTCAGCCGTCGGTGGCCACCAGGGGCAACTCTAGGCTGGCCTACTAGAAGTTTGGACAATCTGAGTGTGCCCCGAGAACGAGATATTTGCAGCTCCTATCGGGATTTGTCGGCACATTCGGGCGGTATTGCTGGACTTGTTTTACCATTGTCGAGGATGTCTTGTAACCTGGATGCCGAGTCTGATCGAATTGTCTTGGGCGAAGGAATATCCTTCATTGACCGTGAGAGCTTGTGATGGGCTAAGTTGGGACACCCCTGCAGGGTTTTGAACTTTCGAAAGCCGTGCCCGCGGTTATGGGCAGATGGGAATTTGTTAATGTCCGGTTGTAGAAAACCTGAAGTTGACCTTAATTAAAAAGCATCAACCGCGTGTGTAACCGTGATGGTCTCTTCTCGGCGGAGTCCGAGAGGTGAACACGATGTTGGAGTAATGTTTGACGTAGGTTGTTCTAGGATCACTTCTTGATCATAGTTGTTCGATCATGCTTTTGCTTTCTCTTCTCGCTCTCATTTGCGTAGGCTAGCCACCATATATGCTAGTCGCTTTCTGCAGCTCCACCTCATACCTTTTACCCTTCCTATAAGGTTAAATAGTCTTGATCACGAGGGGGTGAGATTGCTGAGTCCCCGTGACTCACAGATACTTCCAAAACCAGTTTGCAGGTGCCGATGTTACCGAGCAAGAGACGCAACCAAGCTCAAGGAGGAGCTCGATGAAGATCTTGTTCTTTGTGTTGTTCCGTATCCAGTTGATCAGTAGTGGAGCCCAGTCGGGACGATCGGGGATCTGTGTAGCATTTGGGGTAGTCTTCTTCTACTTTGGTTCCGTAGCCGGACCTTGTTTGTATCTGGATGATGTAATGCTTTTGTTCATGTAATTGTGTGAAGTGGTGATTGTAAGCCAACTATGTATCTCTTTTCCCTTATTGTATTACATGGGTTGTTTGCGAAGATTACCTCACTTGCGACATTGCTTTCAATGCGGTTATGCCTCTAAGTCGTGCTTCGACACGTGGGAGATATAGTCGCATCGAGGGCGTTACAAGTTGGTATTCAGAGCCTTCCCCGACCTTAGGAGCCCCCTGCTTGATTGAATCGTTGGCGTTGTTGAGTCTAGTAAAATGTTTTGAGTCATTTAGGAATTATATATCAGAGAGTTTAGGAATTCCTTTTACTCCCCATCCCCTTCATCGCTCTGGTGAGGCATCCTGACATAGAGTTTTGACTCTTCTCTTCTCAAATTTCACTAAAAAAATTAGGATCACGCGGGTATCTTGGAATCGTTCCGATGGTTTTGTGACGAGAACATTATTCTTGGTGCCTCATGTCATTTAGGGGTTGTGCCAGTGTCCCGGGGAGTTGAGCTCCGAGGTGTTGTCGTCATAATTTTATTGTTGCAGTTCTGGAATACCTGAGTTTAGTTTCGCCGACATCGAAAATCTCTTTTATGCAGTTGTTGGTGAGATAACCTCGATGCCACCTAGTACTGGGGCGGGAGTTCGGGAGTATTGCCATAACTCGTATAACGGATGCTTTTCGAAGGTTGAGGTGGACGATTTCCGAAGGTTTTTGGTTATGTGTTGAAGGATGGATACAGCTGGATGTAGGATTTGCTAGTTTTGGGTGAGATATTATGCTTCCCATGTATCCCCAACACCTGATTGCATAACTGGGAAAATTTTGGGAGTTTATAAGTGGGAATTCAAGTAGCTCTTAGGATATCTTTCCGACAGATGTATGATATGAAATTGGGGTTCGACGTCTAGTGGTCCGCCTATCCACAGTTGGTTTTACTGTGGTCTCGTTGTGTCTTAAAGAGTCCTTGGCTATGCCGACTTGGGGACGCTTTGTATGTCATGTGCACTGCCTTGTACATGATGGTGTTGTACGATCGAGCCCGTGTAGGCCCCACCATGAAAACTTCGGACGAAATCTCTATCATATGTTTGTTTCGGCTTATTCTGCAAGCCAATCCTTTGTTTTGTTTTTGAGTTGTGGTATTCGAGTTGCTTCGAAGTCAAATGTTGATTCCATCCCTTGTCTAAGCGGTGTTCTCATATTCCTATGTGAATACTAATCCTTCTCGATCATCGAGTTTGTCATTTCAATTTCTTTTCACCGGCGTGTTTCTCTTCAAGTGGATCCGATCATTTCAACAACCACAAGATCAAGTATCAGTTCTTCTCAACGGTGTTTGTTTCATCCGTCTCCAAGTTGCCTTTGTTTTTCCCTCCTTCCCACCCTTTTTCGTCAAGGACTCAGATTTCTTATTCAAGTATCCTTTTATTGATGGGAAATCTCTCCATTCTTTTCCGTCAATGTTCTTATACGTTGATTCTCAGAAGATGCTAACGAAGCTTCAAGTTCATCTCTCATCACTCGTTTTCTTCTGTGGTGGATTCAAATCAAGCTTTGGTGTTGATCATATCCTTTTTCCTCGTTTCAAATACCTTCTCATGCCAGTGCACCTCATATTCATTCACTTCTCTCTATTTAATTGTTCCAGAGTGCTCAAGATATCTCGAAGATTCGTGCTTTCCACTCTACATTCATTCAAGATCTTTCGAGGTTGTTATCTCATTCAAGTCATTTAATTCAACCGGTGCAACCTCTCTTTTAAATCATTTCAACGGTGTTTCTTTTGAGTGGGTCCTAACCCACAGGTCTTTTTCCAGGATCTTACCTGACTCTTCTATTTTCCCGGAGCTACCATCAAATTCTTTTCGAAGTTTGACGTAAGAATGAATTGTCATCAGTCAAATGTCTTTCTCCAAGATCTTTCATTTCTTTTCATCGTTGGTTCAACCTTTAAAATCGTCATTCCGGAGTATCTCAACAATTCATGGTGGTGTTTCTCGTCGTAATTCTCATATTTTGAAGACCGAAGAAGAATTTTCTCTCAATCTTGCTCCATTCTCTTCAAGATTCGTGGTTCTAGTTCAAGGCCATCCTCTCATAATTGTTTTGATTGTGAAAATTCCTTTCACCTCTCTGGAGTCCATCAATTCAGGTTTATTCATTCTCAGCTTTCAGTTATCATTCTCCAATCCTATCGGTGCTTCGTTCAAGTGATCTCTAATCGGCTCGTGATCTCTTCGTTCTCATGTATCTAAATCCTCTCAAGCATCTTCGTTCATTTTATAATTCTTCCCGATGTTGCTTTATCTTCTCTTCGTTCATTTTCAATTCTTACGGTGGTTCGTTCAAGAGTTCTCGTCATTCGTTATCATATCAATTTATTCGTTGTTTTCAATCCTTCCGGTGGTTCGTTGAAGACCTTCCTAAAGTTTGAGCTATATTTATATTTAATCCTTTCGACGAGAATAAGTGGTATGCCAAATCCGCTTCTTGTCATCAATTTAAAATGGTGAAGGATACGCATAACGTAATTCTTATTTTTGTTTCATCGAGTGAACTCAATTTCCTATTCCGAAGGCTCATCAAATTCTCGTTTTCATTTGTTTCATCTTTCTTTTCCGGAGTTCCAAGTTTTTCCGCATTATATCGTCGCGAAGACCCATCTACAGCATTACAAGGTTTCACCTTGTGTTTTCAACTTCCCTTTCTTCTCGTTATCCTTTTGTTACTGGAGTTATCACGAAGGCTCAACATGGTGGTTCATCAAGGATTTAATTCCTTCTCGAAGTGTTCATCAACATTCTTTTCTAAGGAGCTCAAGTTTTTCTTCATCTTCCAATCCGGAGTGCAATTCTTTCACGCATATCTTTTGAGGTGGTGCTATGTCATTCTTGATATTTCCCTTCGTGCTTCGTGATTCACAAGTTATCAAGAATGAGATACTTTAAATCCATCAACCTCTTCGTTGGAGTTATCTTGGGTTATATTCCACCTAAAGCCTTCCCTAAGGATTGTTGCTAATTATGGTGCTTATAAGTGACCCAAGTTCTTCATCTATCCTCCCGGTGAAATAAGTTTCTCATCTCCTTGTTCTTTCCAATCAATTCTATTCCGTGAGTAGCAAGTTGTCACCTCATAATTTTGAGATATCTTCTATAAGTCCATGTCAAGCTTATCCTTTCATTGTTGGTTTTCCAACAACTCTGTTCAACCTTTCTCCTTAAGATTCCTTTGCAAGCTCATTGGAGGTAGAAGATGTTGTTTTTTTCCCGTTCCTTTCATTCCTTTCTTTCATTTCTCCCGGAGGCATTGTGTTGCTGCTCTCTTCAAACCTTCTTCTTGTTCTTGTCAAGATCTTGTTCTTGTCATGCTTATCCATTTAACCGGAGTGTTGTGTCCCTTTGCTCAAGCTCTTTCATTTTATCAAGTCTTTCGTCTCTTTTCAACCGGAGTGCTGTCCGAATTTGTTGTTCCTTGTTCCTCGTTTCTAACGGAGGTTTTCAACTTTATTCATCTTCGTTGTATTCTTTTCTCGAAATGGCTTAACCATTTCAAGGTTCTTTGGTCTCACTCGTTTGTCAAAGAAGCAACTTAGCTTTGCCTCTCCTCTTTCTCTTCCGTTTTCCCTCCGGTGCCATTCTAGATCTCGGGACGAGATCCTCTCGTAGTGGTGGAGTGTTGTGACGCCCCAAGACCGATGTGCCAGGTGTCCTCCAGTTATTCACTGTTGTTGCCTTGTCATTGCTTGCGTGTCATGCATTGCATATCATGTCATCATGTGCATTTCATTTGCATACATGTTCGTCTCATGCATCCGAGCATTTTCCCCATTGTCCGTTTTGCAATCCGGCGCTCCTATGTCACCCGGTGTCCCTTTCTACCTCTTTTCGTGTGCTGGTGTTAAACGTATTCGGATTGGACCGAGACTTGCCATGCGACCTTGGTTTACTACCGATAGACCGCCTGTCAAGTTTCGTGCCATTTGGACTTTGTTTGATACTCCAACGGTTAACCGAGGAACTGAAAAGGCCGCATGTGTGTTGCAGCCCAACACCCCTTCAAAGTGGCCCAAAACCCACCTAAACCCCCTCCATCATCTCGGTCGTTCGATCACGATCGCGTGGCCGAAAACCGCACCTCATTTGGACTCTCCTAGCTCCCTCTACCTATATATATGTGATCCCCTCCGAAATTCGCGCAGATGAAACCCTAAAAAACTCCTCCCCGCGCCGCCGGACACTACCTCCCGCGCCGACCGGACATGTACACCCCACCGCCACATCACTCTGTTCAATCGGGAGCTCACCGCGACTCCCTGCCGGCTGACCTCCCGCGCTGGAGCGCCGCCACGGCCCCTCGCCCTCCCCTCCGGTGACCAGATCTGGCCATCCCGGCCCCGTTCCGGCCATCCTCCGCTCGGCCCCGCCGGTTTCTGCTCGCTGGGGCGCCGGAGCGCCGCCGCCGCCTTGCGCGGGATCGGGAGGAGCCGATCCACGCGCCCCCGTTGACCCCTTCGCGGGCCCCGCCTTCGGCCCAACGCGCCTGCCTCGCTAGGCGTGCCTCGCTTCCTCTTCGTTTTGGGCCGAAGCCCATGGTGAGCGCCCGCTATATCCCGCCTGTGTGCCGTTTTACTATTTGACGCTCGCTAAAATTCGTCTAAGTCCTGAAATTTTCAGATTCATATGCCTCTTTTCATCATGTCTTAACTCCCTCATAGTAGCTCCGATTCGTGCGCGTAGCATATCAAAACGTTCGCCTCGACGAGTACATGATTTCATCTCATTGCATCATTTTCATTTGAGCTCATCTTGATGCCCGAAATGCTTTTGGAAGAGGACTATGTGATGAATTTGTCAGATCTGTTTCAGCAAATAGCCTTTTGTCATTTTTGCCATGATTAATGTGTGCATGCTATGATCCTGAGCTCTACATGTGTTTTGTTTTATGCCATGCCATCTTTACAGGGGTGTATGCCATGTATTTTTGTGATCTTTGTGGTGACTAGCACAAGCATGCAAAGTAGCGTAATCGTTAATGCTGATTTCAGGGACTTAGAATTTCACTAAGTCCTTTTCCTGATTTTGTTGTTATGCCATATGTTCATTGTTGTTTCCTAGTGATCTGTGCCTCTTTTGAGGATGATCAGTAAGGATGTTTTGTTAACGTTGTGGTGCTCTATCCATCCATGTATTTGTTTGCATTTATGGAGCACCCTAGCTTGAGTCAATCGAGCTCTACTTTTTCTATAAAATGATCCTGGCAGATTGTTGACATGTTTAGCGATTTTGCCGATGATGTTGCTATTGATCCGTGCATGCTATGATATTGTTCTTACCATGTATAGTTCCTATGTCATGTCTTCTTGATGAGTGTATGCTTAATTTGTCATTCCATGCTTTGTAGTGAGTGCATCGAGCTCGTAAACATGCCTACTTGTTAATCTGTTTTGCATGATCCAGTTTTTCACCAAGTCTGAATCTGTCTATGTTTTTGCTATGTTCACGTGCTTGCAATTGTATTTTCTGATCCCTTTTGGCTCAAGGTCACTAAGGGACTTTTGTTAAGTGCTTTGAGTAGCTTCATGCCATGCCTTGCCTTGCCATGTTAAGCTCCTGTAGCTTGTAGTTTTCATGCTCTAAAATGTGCTTCCTGATGATAAATTCCAGACTTGTGTTAATTTCACTAAGTCTGAAACCTGTTATCATTTGCACTTTTGCCATGCTTGTTCGAACCTGTTAAAGGATGAATTAGCCATAGCTCAGTGTTCATATTTTGTCAAGCATCATGAGTGGATCCCTGTCATGTATTTTGTTGCCATTTTTGAGTGTTGTAGCATATTTAACTTGATGCATTTACATGGCTACTTGTTGTTTATCGCAGACCGGTGCCATATTTGTTTTGATTGCCATTTCCAAACCGTGCATCCGATTCCGGTGATCTTTATATCGATTTCAACTGAAATCACCTCACCTTTCCAGTGGAACTCTTGGATATCCAAGTTGAGGTCAGTTTCAATCATTCCTTTCCAAATCATGCATATGCATCACATACCGCATCCCGCATATCATACCATGTTCATGTGTTGGTTGTTTACTATGTTGTGTGCTTCTTTCCGGTGTTGCTTCTTCGGGTTGGTTTCAATAACATCGCATCTGTGAGGACCCGTTCGACTACGTCCGTTTGTCTTCTCCATGGACTCATTCTTCTTCCTTGCGGGATCTCAGGCAAGATGACCATACCCTCGAAATCACTTCTATCTTTGCTTGCTAGATACTTGCTCTTTTGCTATGCCTATGCTGCGATACCTACCACTTGCTTATCATGCCTCCCATATTGTTAAGTCAAGCCTCTAACCCGCCTTGTCCTAGCAAACCGTTGTTTGGCTATGTTACCGCTTTGCTCAGCCCCTCTTATAGCGTTGTTAGTTGCAGGTGAAGATTGGAGTTTGTTCCATGTTGGAACATGGATATTTTGTTGGGATATCACAATATCTCTTATTTAACTAATGCATCTATATACTTGGTAATGGGTGGAAGGCTCAGCCTTATGCCTGGTGTTTTGTTCCACTCTTGCTGCCCTAGTTTCCGTCATATCGGTGTTATGTTCCCGGATTTTGCGTTCCTTACGCGGTTGGGTTATAATGGGAACCCCTTGACAGTTCGCCTTTAATAAACCTCCTCCAGCAATGCACAACATTGGTTTTACCATTCGCCACCTAGCCTTTTCTTTCCCTTGGGTTCTACAGACTCAAGGGTCATCATTATTTTAACCCCCTCGGGCCAGTGCTCCTCTGAGTGTTGGTCCAACCTGTCAGCCGCCAGTGGCCACCAGGGGCAACTCTGGGCTGGCCTACTGGAAGTTTGGACAATCTGAGTGTGCCCTAAGAACAAGATATTTGCAGCTCCTATCGGGATTTGTCGGCACATTCAGGCGGTATTGCTGGACTTGTTTTACCATTGTCGAGGATGTCTTGTAACCTGGATGCCGAGTCTGATCGGATTGTCTTGGGAGAAGGAATATCCTTCGTTGACCGTGAGAGCTTGTGATGGGCTAAGTGTGGACACCCCTGCAGGGTTTTGAACTTTCGAAAGCCGTGCCCGCGGTTATGGGCAGATGGGAATTTGTTAATGTCCGGTTGTAGAAAACCTGAAGTTGACCTTAATTAAAAAGCATCAACCGCGTGTGTAACCATGATGGTCTCTTCTCGGCGGAGTCCGGGAGGTGAACACGGTGTTGGAGTAATGTTTGACGTAGGTTGTTCTAGGATCACTTCTTGATCATAGTTGTTCGATCATGCTTTCGCTTTCTCTTCTCGCTCTCATTTGCGTAGGCTAGCCACCATATATGCTAGTCGCTTGCTGCAGCTCCACCTCATACGTTTTACCCTTCCTATAAGCTTAAATAGTCTTGATCGCGAGGGGGTGAGATTGCTGAGTCCCCGTGACTCACAGATACTTCCAAAACCAGTTTGCAGGTGCCGATGTTACCAAGCAGGAGACGCAACCAAGATCAAGGAGGAGCTCGATGAAGATCTTGTTCTTTGTGTTGTTCCATATCCAGTTGATCAGTAGTGGAGCCCAGTCGGGACGATCGGGGATCTGTGTAGCATTTGGGGTAGTCTTCTTCTATTTTGGTTCCGTAGCCGGACCTTGTTTGTATCTGGATGATGTAATGCTTTTGTTCATGTAATTGTGTGAAGTGGCGATTGTAAGCCAACTATGTATCTCTTTTCCCTTATTGTATTACATGGGTTGTTTGCGAAGATTACCTCACTTGTGACATTGCTTTCAATGCGGTTATGCCTCTAAGTCGTGCTTCGACACGTGGGAGATATAGCTGCATCGAGGGCTTTACAAAGAGCCAGTGCAAGAAGTATCGAGCATGGAGCAATTACTAAGAGAAAGCCGAGCATAAAAAATATGAATAATCATTTCTTTTGAGAGCTGATGATTGGGGCGTGACTATAACATTAAGTTAAGCCTCCTCCAAGCTTGAGCGATGCTTTATCCTTCACGAGGCCAAAAATTGTATATATAATTACGATCACGATGAACAAGATGCATAGGATAAAACTTCTGATGAAGTTCCAATTTCAATCGGTTGTAGTTCCATGATCCCATATCATCACATAGACTAAACCATGTCAATTCCTCTCCCTTGAAAGATAAAGGGAAAACCTTCTTCTTGATAACATCCTCGGGCATACCTGCAAGCTTAAATAATCAACATACTTCATCCACGTAGATTAGGTGCAAATCGGGATGTAATGTTCCATCACCTGTGAAGGGATTAGCTAGCAGTTTCTCTGTCATACCCGAAGGAATTTCAAAGTAAACATTTTCAGTAGGTTAAGGAGCAACTCTTTGCTCTATTGGTCGGGGTGAAGATACCCTGAACAAGCCCCACAAACGATTATGTTCCACAGTAGCAAGTGACAGTAAATTTCAGCACACTATATAAATTTTTCCTTACCAAATTCCACCTACCAAAGGCGCTTCACTCCCCGGCAACGGCGCCAGAAAAGAGTCTTGATGACCCACAAGTGCAGGGGATCTATCCTAGCCATTTTGATAAGTAAGATGTCGAACCCGGCGAGGAGCAGAAGAAAATGATAAGCGGTTTTCAGCAAGGTATTCTCTACAAGCACCGAAATTATTGGTAACAGATAGTTTTGTGGTAAGGTAATTTGTAATGAGTAACAAGTAATAAAAGTAAATAAGGTGCAGCAAGATTGTCCAATCCTTTTTGTAGCAAAGGACAAGCCTGGACAAACTCTTATATAAAGGAAAGTGCTCCCGAGGACACATGGGAATTATCGTAGCTAGTTTTCATCACGCTCATATGATTCGCGTTCGGTACTTTGATAATTTGATATGTGGGTGGACCGGTGCTTGGGTACTGCCCTTCCTTGGACAAGCATCCCACTTATGATTAACCCCTATTGCAAGCATCTGCAACTACAAAATAAGTATTAAGGTAAACCTAACCATAGCATGGAACATATGGATCCAAATCAGCCCCTTACGAAGCAACTCATAAACTAGGGTTCAAGCTTCTGTCACTCTAGCAACCCATCATCTACTTATTACTTCCCAATGCCTTCCTCTAGGCCCAAACAATGGTGAAGTGTCATGTAGTCGATGTTCACATGACACCACTAGAGGAGAGACAACATACATCTCATCAAAATATCGAACGACTACCAAATTCACATGACTACTTATAGCAAGACTTCTCCCATGTCCTCAGGAACAAATCTAACTACTCACAAATAATATTCATGTTCATAATCAGAGGGGTATTAATATGCATAAAGGATCTGAACATATGATCTTCCACCGAATAAACCAACTAGCATCAATTACAAGGAGTAATCAACACTACTAGCAACCCACAGGTACCAATCTGAGGCTTTGGGGCAAAGATTGGATACAAGAGATGAACTAGGGTTTGAGAGGAGATGGTGCTGGTGAAGATGTTGATGGAGATTGACTCCCTCCCGATGAGAGGATCGATGGTGATGACGTCGGTGATGATTTACCCCTCCCGGAGGGAAGTTTCCCCGGCAAAATAGCTCCGCCGGAGCCCTAGATTGGTTCCGCCAAGGTTCGGCCTCATGGCGGCGGAGTTTCGTCCCGTGAGGTAGCTTATCATTTTTTTCCTCGACGAAAGAATCCATATAGCCAAAGATGGGCATCAGAGGGCTGCCAGGGGGCCCACGAGGCAGGGGGCGCGCCCAGGGGGTAGCGCGCGCCCCCCACCCTCGTGGACGGTGGGTGGCCCCCCTCTGGCACTTCTTTCGCCCAATATTTTTTATATATTCTGAAACATGCTCCCATGAAGTTTCAGGACTTTTGGAGTTGTGCAGAATAGGTCTCTAATATTTGCTCCTCTTCCAGCCCAGAATTCCAGCTGCCGGCATTCTCCCTCTTCATGTAAACCTTGTAAAATAAGAGAGAATAGGCATAAGTATTGTGACATATTGTGTAATAATAGCCCATAATGCAATAAATATCGATATAAAAGCATGATGCAAAATGGACGTATTAGTGACCCAGGATGGGCCCCAGGCGGTGCCACATCGGCGGGCGGCAGAGATTTGCCGTCAGCGACTTAAAACATGACAAGGGGCACTGGAGGCAATCGGGATTCGTCTACAATGGCTCAAATCGAGTGTGGTAAGTTGCTATGGGAAGCTAATGCTCACGCGCATCTGAAGGGATGAGCGGGAGGTCGCGGGGTGGACAGAGGTGGCCGCTGCAGCCTGCAGCAATGGCAGGCGGCAGGCAGAGCACAGTTCGGGCGCAAGCGTGCTTTGGCGAGGCGAGCGGCCAAAGCAACGGCATGGGCGTCCTCATGGGGACGTCCCAAGCACGTGAACGTGCTCTTTTGGCCCTGGAAATGAACAACGGCGGCGGGGCGAGCTCCACGGTGGAGGTAAGCTCTAGCGATGTTCGGGCTATTGGAAATATGCCCTAGAGGCAATAATAAATTGGTTATTATTATATTTCATTGTTCATGATAACCGTTTATTATCCATGCTAGAATTGTATTGATAGGAAACTCAGATACATGTGTGGATACATAGACAACACCATGTCCCTAGTAAGCCTCTAGTTGACTAGCTCGTTGATTAATAAGATGGTTACGGTTTCCTGACCATGGACATTGGATGTCGTTGATAACGGGATCACATCATTAGGAGAATGATGTGATGGACAAGACCCAATCCTAAGCCTAGCACAAAGATCGTGTAGTTCATATGCTAAAGCTTTTCTAATGTCAAGTATCATTTCCTTAGACCATGAGATTGTGCAACTCCCAGATACCGTAGGAGTGCTTTGGGTGTGCCAAACGTCACAACGTAACTGGGTGGCTATAAAGGTTCACTATAGGTATCTCCGAAAGTGTCTGTTGGGTTGGCACGAATCGAGACTGGGATTTGTCACTCCGTGTAAACGGAGAGGTATCTCTGGGCCCACTCGGTAGGACATCATCATAATGTGCACAATGTGACCAAGGAGTTGATCACGGGATGATGTGTTACGAAACGAGTAAAGAGACTTGCCGGTAACGAGATTGAACAAGGTATCGGATACCGACGATCGAATCTCGAGCAAGTACAATACCATTGGACAAAGGGAATTGTATACGTGATTGATTGAATCCTCGACATCGCGGTTCATCTGATGAGATCATCGTGGAACATGTGGGAGCTAACATGGGTATCTAGATCCCGCTGTTGGTTATTGGCCAGAGAGTTGTCTCGGTCATGTCTGCATGGTTCCCAAACCCGTAGGGTCTACACACTTAAGGTTCAGTGACGCTAGAGTTGTTATGGGAAATAGTATGTGGTTACTGAAGATTGTTCGGAGTCCCAGATGATATCCCGGACATGACGAGGAGCTCCGGAATGGTCCGGAGGTGAAGATCGGTATATTGGACGAAGGGTATTGGAGTCCGGAATTGTTTTGGGGGTACCAGGTGATGACCAGCGTGTCCGAAAGGGGTTTCGGAGGCCCCGGCAAGCGTTGGGGGGCCTTATGGGCCAAGGGGAGAGGGCACATCAGCCCACTAAGGGGCTGAGCTCCCCTCCCACCCCATCTCACGTAACCAGGAGAGGTGGGGGCGCCACCCCTAGGGCAGCCGCCCCTCCCGGCTTGGGGGGCAAGTTTCCTAGGGGGTGGGGGCGCCCAAACCCATCTAGGGTTTCCCCTATGGCCGCCGCCCCTCCCCTAGGGAACCCTAGGGCGCCCCTCCCTCCTCCCTTCCCCTTATATATAGTGAGGGAGAGAGAGGGCAGCCGCACCTCTTCCCTGGCGCAGCCCTCCCTCCTCCTACACCTCCTCCTCCTCCATAGTGCTTGGCGAAGCCCTGCTGGAGAACCACGAGCTCCATAGCCACCATGCCGTCGTGCTGCTGGAGTTCTCCCTCAACTTCTCCTCTCCCCTTGCTGGATCAAGAAGGAGGAGACGTCTCCCAACCGTATGTGTGTTGAACGCGGAGGTGTCGTCCGTTCGGCGCTAGGATCATCGGTGATTTGGATCACGACGAGTACGACTCCATCGACCCTGTTCACTTGAACGCTTCCGCTTAGCGATCTACAAGGGTATGTAGATGCACTCTCCTTCCCCTCGTTGCTAGATTACTCCATAGATTGATCTTGGTGATGCGTAGAAAATTTTAAATTTCTGCTACGATCCCCAACAGTGGCATCATGAGCTAGGTCTATGCGTAGTTTCTATGCACGAGTAGAACACAAAGCAGTTGTGGGCGTCGATTTTGTCAATTTACTTGCCGTTACTAGTCTTATCTTGATTCGGCGGCATCTTGGGATGAAGCGGGCCAGACCGACCTTACACGTACTCTTACATGAGACTGGTTCCACCGACTGACATGCACTAGTTGCATAAGGTGGCCAGCGGGTGTCTGTCTCTCCCACTTTAGTCGGATCGGATTCGATGAAAAGGGTCCTTATGAAGGGTAAATAGAAATTGGCATATCACGTTGTGGTTTTGGCGTAGGTAAGAAACATTCTTGCTAGAAACCTATAGCAGCCACGTAAAAACTTGCAACAACAATTAGAGGACGTCTAACTTGTTTTTGCAGCATATGCCTTGTGATGTGATATGGCCAAAAGGATGTGATGAATGATATATGTGATGCATGAGATTGATCATGTTCTTGTAATAGGAATCACGACTTGCATGTCGATGAGTATGACAACCGGCAGGAGCCATAGGAGTTGTCTTAATTTATCTATGACCTGCGTGTCAACATAAACGTCATGTAATTACTTTACTTTATTGCTATAGCATTAGCCATAGTAGTAGAAGTAATAGATGACGAGACAACTTCAAGAAGACACGATGATGGAGATCATAATGATGGAGATCATGGTGTCATGTCGGTGACAACGATGATCATAGAGCCCCGAAGATGGAGATCAAAAGGAGCAAAATGATATTGGCCATATCATGTCACTATTTTATTGCATGTGATGTTTATCATGTTTTACATCTTATTTGCTTAGAACGACGGTAGCTTAAATAAGATGATACCTCGTAATAATTTCAAGAAAGTGTTCCCCCTAACTGTGCACCGTTGCGAAGGTTCGTTGTTTCGAAGCACCACGTGATGATCGGGTGTGATAGATTCTAACGTTCGAATACAACGGGTGTAAGCCAGATTTACACACACAATACACTTAGGTTGACTTGACGAGCCTAGCATGTACAGACATGGCCTCGGAACACGGAAGACCGAAAGGTCGAGCATGAGTCGTATAGAAGATACAATCAGCATGAAGATGTTCACCGATGTTGACTAGTCCGTCTCACCTGATGATCGGACACGGCCTAGTTGACTCGGATCATGTTTCACTTAGATGACTAGAGGGATGTCTATCTGAGTGGGAGGTCATTAAATAATTTGATTAGATGAACTCAATTATCATGAACATAGTCTAAATTGTCTTTGCAAATATGTTGTAGATAAATAGCTCACGTTGTAGCTCCCTATTTCAATACGTTCCTAGAGAAAGATTAAGTTGAAAGATATTGTAAGCAATGATGCGGACTAGGTCCGTAGTCCGAGGAGTGTCCTCACTGCTACACAGAAGGCTTACGTCTTTGATGCACCGCTCGATGTGCAAACCCCTGCAACATCGTCTGTGGATGTTGTGAACACCTGACAGACACATCCTGATGACTACTTGATAGTTTAGTGCACCATACTTTACGGCTTAGAATCGGGATTCCAATGACGTTTTGAACGCCATAGAACATATGAGATGTTCCAAGAGCTGAAATTGGGATTTCAGGCTCATGCCCGTGTTGAGAGGTGTGAGACCTCTGACAAGTTCTTTTGCCAACAAGATGGAGGAGAATAGCTCAGCTAGTGAGCATGTGCTCAAAGTCTGGGTGCTACAATCACTTAAATCAAGTGGGAGTTTAACTTCCAGATAAGATAGTGATTGATAGAGTTCTCTAGCCACTATCACTAAGCTACTAGATCTTTGTGATGAACTATGACATGCAAGGGATGGAGTTGATCCCGGAGCTGTTCGCGGTGCTTAAGACCGCAAAAGGTAGAAATCAAGAAGGAGCATCAAGTGTTGATGGTTTAACAAGACCACTGGTTTCAAGAAGGGCAAGGGCTAGAAGGGAAACTTCATGGATGGCAAACCAGTTGCCGCTCCAGTGAAGGAACCCAAGGTTGAACCCAAACCCGAGACTAAGTGCTTCTATTGTAAGGGGAACGGTCACTGGTAGTGGAATTACCCCAAATGCATGGTAGATAAGAAGGCTGGCAACTTCAACAAAGTATATACGTGTTATTAATGTGTACCTCACTAGTACTCCTAGTAGCACCTGGGTATTGGATACCGATTCAGTTACTATTATTGGTGACTTGAAGCAAAAGCTACGGACTGAACGGAGACTGGCTAAGTGCGAGGTGACGATGTGTGTTGGAAGTGTTTCCAAAGTTGATGAGATCACCATCGCACGCTCCATCTGCCTTCGGGATTAGTATTGAACCTAGATAAATGTTATCAGGTGTCTACGTTGAGCATGAATATGATTAGATCATGTTCATTGCAATACGATCATTCATTTAAGTTAGAGAATAATGGTTATTCTGTTTACATGAATGATACCTTTCATGGTCATGCACCCTATGTGAATGGTTCTTTGAATCTCGGTCGTGGTAATACACATGTTCACACCAAAAGATGTAGAGTTAATAATGATAGTACCACTTTCTTGTGGCACTGCCGCTTAGGTCATATTGGCGTAAGATGCATGAAGAAACTCCATGTCGATGGATGTTTGGAGTCACTTGTTTTTGAATCACTTGACACATGCGAGCCATGCCTCATGGGCAGGATGACTAAGACTCTGTTTTCAGGTACAATGTCAGGACCCCGACTCAATGCCACATCGATCTAGCATGTAACACCTCATATCACTTTGCGGCCTCACGCACGGTATTCCCACGGGTGTCGCCTTACCTTTGCCCGGGACCGTTTGCGCCTTTTGGCACACGTATATGACAGTGTCGCTAGCATCCATATGATAAGGAGCCCGGGCTAACATGGCTAGTCGTAAACCCAAAGTGGCACAGACTTACAGGGACAGGCATCCATGACCCAGCATCGAACGTGTCGGTCATCAGCGAGTGAAACCAGGCTGTAGCACTGGGCTAGCAGGACTCCGGTGAACCGGGCTGTAGCGGGCTAACAGGACTCCGGTATTCATCGCGTGACATTTCCCCGAAGGGACAGACACAGGAACGAAGAAGGACACATGCCGGCCAGCCTAAGTGTTCCGGAGCAGTAGCAAGCTACCATGGCTCAGTGAAACACTAGGAGACATTTCCCCGTAAGAGAGGCTACTAAAGATGAACAACTAGATGGTCAGATCCCACACATACCAAGCATTTCAATAACATACACACAATATGCTCGATATGTGCAAATACAACATGGCATCACAACATGACTCTACGACTCAAGTAATTTATTCAATAGGCTCCGAGGAGCGAGATATTACAAACAGGGGTCTCATGACCCAACATTCAGAGCATACAAATCAAAGCACAAGCGGAAGCTATCATGTCTGAGTACAGACAACTATAAATGAAAAAGGCTGAGAAGCCTGACTATCTATCAGATCCTGCCGAGGGCACAAGATCGTAGCTGAGGTATCAAGCTAAACGTCGAAGACCACGTGGAAATACTAG
The DNA here is from genome assembly GCF_018294505.1 of Triticum aestivum. Taxonomy (NCBI): domain Eukaryota; kingdom Viridiplantae; phylum Streptophyta; class Magnoliopsida; order Poales; family Poaceae; genus Triticum; species Triticum aestivum. The sequence goes on along the minus strand of NC_057800.1, from coordinate 227,882,569 downwards.
TGAGACTGAAGTCTCTCTGCAAAAACATAAAATAGGCAAACGTGAGTACAAATGTACCCAGCAAGACTTACATCAGAACTATCTACATATGCATCATTATCAACAAAGGGGATGGTGGGGTTTAACTGCAGCAAGCCAGCTTTGACTCGGTGGCTATCCTGAACTACGACTGCAAGTAACTCTTTTGAGGTGGCGCACACGAGTCCACATATTCACCATATCAATACACCACTATGGATCCGCTCCCGTCTCCCTACGAGAACGCCATCCATAGCACTCACGCTTATCTTGCGCATTTTAAAGTATCCACTTTCACTTGTCTATGAACTGATATAAGCAACCCAGAAGTCCTTTACCGCGGACACGGCTATTCGAATAGATCATATTAACCCTGCAGGGGGTACTTCTTCACACACGCTCTCACCACTTACCGTCGTTTACACGACATGTACTCGGCAACCTTCAAGCGGAAGCCCAACGTGGGTGTCGGCCACGGCCTACCTAAACACTCAAGTCTCTAGTCCAGGTTTATCGCCTATTCGGGTTCCATCCATGAGGAGATCCGGCCGGAGTTTCGCTCACAGCCCCAAACGATGTGTACAGGGTTCCGTGACACCAAACGGGTGCCCGGTTTACCCGGCCACGTGCCTACCGCATCACAGCCCACCCCTACGGTCAGCGCTGTCCACGGCCTCCAGCATACTACAAACACCAGAAACTACTTGCAACTCCTGGACAGAGGACAAGGGTGATTAAGAAGCCGAGAGGGTCCATTGGTTTCGGGCCCAATGCGTGGTAGTAGCTGAATCATGGATCACAAACACAGAACTCAGTTCCTGAGGACGGCTGCAATGAGACAACCCACCATGTACTCCTACATGGCCTCTCACCGCTACCTTTACCAAATCGTGTTCACACACTTAGCTCACACACAGTAGGACATGTTCACACACCTCTGATTCATCCCCGATGAATCAGACCTGACTCAACTCTAAGCAGTAGCAGGCATGACAAACAAGCATGAATGAGTAGGCACATCAGGGCTCAAACAACTCCTACTCATGCTAGTGGGTTTCATCTAATTACTGTGGAATGACAGGTCATGCAGAGGATAAAGGGGTTCAACTACCGCAGCAAGTAACAGATGAATCGATGTTGTCCTAATGCAGTAAAAGAGAGCAGGAGCGAGAGAGTAGGATTGTATCGGAATGAACAAGGGGGTTTTGCTTGCCTGGCACTTCTGAAGATAACATTGAGTCTTCATCAGTGTCAACGATCACATCATCGGTATCACGTCTATCGAGAGGGGACAAATACCGGCAACACAGAAAGGAACACAATCAATGCAATGCACAATATGATGCATGATCATGACATGGCAAAATGAATGTGTTTTGAGCCAATGCAACTAGCAACAGATTAAATGAAGTTGGTTTGAATACAAGATTCAAATTCAAACTCCATATGTGATTATTTAAATGCCCTTTATTTGATTTGTGCTAAACAGCAGCTATAAGTTGTTCTAACATGCATGAAAATGGTACAGATGGATTCTTTGAATTTTTCTGATAATTTTTCATATATAAATTATTTAATTTGGAGTTACGGTTAATTTTCTATGAATTTTAGAAGTTTTTACAATTTTCTGGAATTTTCTGATTATTTAGAATTAAAACAATTCCAGAAAATTAATTATGACATCAGCACTGCGTCATGCTTGCGTCAGCAAGTCAACAGGGCTGCCCCGGGTCAAACCTGACCAGTGGGGTCCACTGGTCAGTGACACAGGGACTAATCCCGCGTTGACCCGGGCTGGTTAGCTCTGACTAAGCCCTGGGGCCCACTGTCAGTGGCCTAGGGGGTTGGTTAGCGGGGGTAGTTAGGCCCTAATGACTGGCCACGTCGGCTCCTGCCGGAGTTTCGCCGGCGGCGACCATTAGCGCGGCGGCGAGAGTGGTTTTGGCCACTCCGGCGACCAAATGGGCCGCGGAGGGCATCTAGGAGGAGCTGGGGACGAGCCGAAGCTCCTGGTGGAGTCAGTTGCACTCGGGGCGGCCGGAATCGGTGCCGACGGCGAGCGAGGCGGCGGCCGGAGCTCGGGTGAGCTCGGAGTCGGCGTTAGGGAGCTCGGGAGGAGGAGCTGGTGGGATCTGCGTGCTCCTGGGAGGGCACCGAACGCGTTGACACACTCAGGCACGGGCTGTGGTGGCTAAAACGACGGAGGCATCATGGCCGGCGGCGATGAGCTCTCGGCTCCGGCGGAATCGAGCTAGCGGAGAGAAACAGGGGGGGCGAGCATAAGGGAAGGTGCAGGAGCTCACATGGGGTCGGAAGAGAAGCTCGGCGGGCTCGGGGAGGCTTCTGCGCCGGCGAATTGACGGCGGCGATCTCCGGGCACCGGAGGTGAAGACGATGATGCTCCGGTCGACTGCGGCCTCCTCTGGTCGCGTGCGTCGCGTGGGTAGCTTCACGGGGTCAGGGCGGAGCTCAGGGACGCATAGTGGGAGCGAGGGGGTGGCTGTGGCCCCGGTAACGGCGTCGGCGGCGATGGGCTCCGCTCGGGCGCGTGCAGGGAGGGAAGCAGAGGAGGGAACGGGGTCCAGGGGAGGAGAGGGAGGGCTGGACGGCTCCGGGCGGCTGCGTGGCGTCTCCACGCATGGATAGACTCGAAGGGGGAGGCCTCCAGCGCGAAGCAGGAGGTGGCCGGCGTCGACGCGCGCCACGCCTCGCCTCTGCTCGTCCTCCTGGCAGAGGAGGAAGAGGACAAGGGAGGAGGAGGTGGGCTGGGCCGGCTGGGGAACTGGGCCAGCTCTGGTGGCTGCGCGGGTAAGGCCAGGTAAGTGGGCTTCTCTCTCTCTTTTTTTTCTCATTTACTGTTCTGTTTTATTTTAACTCTGTTTTCTATTTTGCAGGGTTGTTTTTGATTTGTTTTAATATCAAATCATTTTATAAAATCCTGGAAATAATTATGGGTGCTTTCTGAATTATTCCAGTGACCCTTATCAATTTCCAACATTTATTTGAGCATTTAAATTATTTATAGTATTTAAAAGCCCAAAGTCAAATACAATATGATTTAATTCAAAAATCCAAAAATGACCTAAGGATATATTCATCATTTTTGGCAGAGGTTTCCACCTTAACCAGAAATCATGAACTTTTCTTAGGGGCCTTTTGGGTTTATTGAAAAGATTTTAACTTACCCTAGTTGAGTTGATTTAATGCTAGGGTTTGAACATCCCCATTTCAATTTTAGGCAAAAATTTAAACATGATGCAACACAAGGGGTCTAGCCTAGTGCATTACCAGAAGCTAGGGATGTGACAACTCACCCCCACTAAACAAGAATCTCGTCTCGAGATTCAAGCGTAGGGTAAGGTGAAGGGGAACGCAACTAGTATAATCTTCACGATCCCGGTTGCACTTCAAATGAACGTTGATTTGCACACCATCTTTGTCTTGTCGTCTTGTTCTGAGAATTCCAGCTAATCATGACAAGAAGAGGAAAGGAAAACTCTGGAAGGATCGGTCTTCTCGAAGATCGAACAACTCAGGATTATCTCCCGGAATGAGACATAGAACCGTCTCTCGGGTTGAGACACGAGATACACATCAAGAGGGGTGGAAGAAACGGATGACGGAGGTTCACTAGGTAGACCACAATTTCACGCTTAGGAAGGTGGTAAACGATTGTCAACGTAGCGAGGAGTTGAGTTGCCATGATACCACGACGAAACATCCTGAAGGAGGGTGATTCGTAGATTATCCCCTTAAGTGGCAAAAAGAATTACCTTTGATTCAGAGATCATTTAAAACCTTTATACCAGCCTAAGGCAATTCTCAAGCGATCGTTTGGAGGGGGGTCGGTAGAATGGCATACTCAGACTTGGATGATGTGGATTACCTTGTTGAAGACAACGCAATGTATGATTTTGCTTATCACCGGAAATGGAAGGGACCCATGGTAGAATGGCACATTGGCGGGGCAAGCTGGAAACAGAATGCAAATGCTGGGAATGATTCTGGTAACTGGGGAAGAACCCAACAACAGAGAGTGAATTCACTGTTTGAAAAGATCATAGCATTGCCGAGGAAACTGAGAGCAAACCCAGTTAGTGCCGACGATAACACCTAGAGCTTGTGCGTGCTCTCAAGAACTTGAGCATTTCCATATTCATCAAGGTTTTACCAACATCCGTGTCAAGGGTCCGGTAACACAACTTGCTGCCATGATGAATGATGATGGATGATGCAGATGCAAAGGAAGATAACACTTTCTCAGATTTCACCTTAGCGAGGCCAAGGAAATAAAAATCTGGATGATCGACCGAGAGACATTTAGCACTCCGCTTCTAATGTTCTCCTTGATGTGCTAGTGTAACCCATTCATAGATATGGTTTTGTATCTAGAACATCAAGTAAAGGTCGGACTTCGGAAACACAAAAATCCATAGGGGCAACTAGGGAGCAAACCCTACGAAATCCTTATGGGGAGGTGGCCAACTTCATCAATCAAGATATTATAATAACAGGTCTTCCGGCTGGGTGTGTTGGCCACGACATCCACTTTACCGGTTATCGCGCGACCAATATTATAATTCTTGGGAAATATTCCAACCATCATATCTGCCTGAGATTCAGATCTGGTTGGTGTCAGGATATTCCAGACTCATCGAGTCTAGGAAGAAAAACGGAAATTTGCAACACAAATCGACGAGATGACATTGCGAGATTCTCGGGGAATGAACTACGATAGTAAGCTCCAAAACATGAGCTGGTTCTGCTACAAACATGTGAACACGCTGTCCCAGACAAGCATGACCACATAGTAGTCTTATAATAAAACACTACCGAGTTCAGGAGGGGAAACCATCAACGAGGGTATCGAAGTCCTTACATAAGTCCGGATTAGCTCTTATGAAGAAACTCCTTCTCCTTGAACAAATCAATCAGTGGCTTGGTGTGCTAGGGATACATATAGATTGAAGGTTGCAAGTCTTCAAACCACAGCATTCTTCGCACGTGTGCATGACTGATTTGGAATGATTCCAAAGAAAGCAACATTGACTTTCTCGAATCCACGGCGGCAACTTGCATCAGATGCACATGAATTAAAGGAAGTCACTACCTTCATCCAAACATATGCTTCATGAGCTAGCATGAACAAATGCTTTCAAAAATTTCCAACACTAGCTTAATGTTCAACAAAATTATGGAGGAGATAAGGATGTTGTCAATGGGCTCAACAACAATTCATTTAGGTTTCCTTTTTAAAAGGAATTCCATAGTTAAGTGAACAAGTAGTAGCATTGGTCAGACCAGAGATGTAATGGTGTATGCTCGAGGAATCAACCACGAATAAGACAACATTACGAGCATCGTTGGTACTGATTTGATTTGACGATAGCCCACACTCAAATCAAAGGATTGATAAGACAATAGGTCCAGCAACTGATCACAAGGACCAATCGATGAAGATATCATCTTTCTCCAACACACACTACACAAGAATATCCCTTTGGGACGAACTAAGTCAGGCAAGCTTTTATCTTCCAACTCTCCAAGTTGTTGTCTAGCTTAACCAACTAGCTCAGGGGTATCTAACGCCGATTCTTGGAGAGAAGGTGGTTCACAAGAAACCAACTTGATCACGAACTCAACATAACGGTCAGGTGACAACCCGGTAACACCTCCAAGAAGATATTTGGAAAGTCACGAACCACCGATATGTTACTAAGCTCGAGATCAATCTTGCTTTTCAGGGCAAGACGATATGATCAAATGGGTGAGGACTTGACAAAATCCTAACTCATCAATCGAAGGGTGCACCAAAATAAGGACTAGGTAGCACGATCAGTCTTAGAAGGATGATTCAAAAACCAACATACTAAGAATGAAATTATTATCCTTTAACTACCAAGCAACGAGGTTGCTAGGAGTATTGATTTCACACACCATGATTCATTTGTCGGCATTCCGGTGACAATAACACAGGAACCGAGGAATGAACAATGATGGCAAGAAGTATCACTGTACCAAGAGTTCATAGGATGGTGTGCAATTCCTATAACAATCTCGATATAAAGATGGTAATACTTCAAGGTAGAACAGACCAGAAGCTGGATTAGCATTTTGATCTGCGGAATACAATTGCTTTGACCCAATCCTAGATATGGAAGAGGTACTGGAGTTTGTTTCTCCTAGTCATTCCGGAATAGAATGGCTTGACAGACCACAAGAGTCATAGGCATCGATGAACGAACGCACGCATACTCCTGACTATCAATTGATAGACGAGGGTCAGAATGCAACTACGGAGAACAACTCAAAGGAACATATAATTTTCTGAGTTGTGGATGCATAGGTTAGTATGTCGGACGAAGTTCAACATATTTCTTCCGGATAACCCATGCAGAAAGGTTGAGCTGGCAGAGTCACAATATAGCATGGAGAACCCATCGAGAGCACTCTGGTTATGATCTTTTGATCCAACAAACTACTGCCATAAGTGGTTCATAGTATTTGGAAGAAGGGAAATACCATGGACCTCGAGGACCAATGCAAAGGTTACTAATACCCTAAAGGAACTAGCAGACACTATCAACATGAAGCAAGTAGGGTGAATCTTGGTTCGAAAACCCAAGGAGTAGAATGTCTACTACTAAGTGGCATCACGGGATGCTTTCGAGAATAAAAGCCAGAATCATCACACTGGGACACAAAACATTGCTAGATTACTAGGTGACTCCCTAAACACCTAGGGCCATAATAGTATCTCCAACATATATGTCAAGGTAACGGAGTACCTCAACTCACTGATTAGTGTGGTTAATCTGGCCCATGGGAACATTGAAACAGGAAGAAAGGATTTGCAATTGCATCAGACTGCTTAGAAACCTGGGATGACTCGGACAGCATAACGGCTGTAAATGCTCAGAAAAGATTTGAGACATTCACAAAAATGGTGGCATAACCACTCAGAAGCACAATATCAAGGTCTCGAGATCAATAATTAACATACAGAAGTAGTAGGAACTGAAACGAGGCTTAAGCCCAACAATCTTATAAGTCTACGGATTAGTAACACGTGATCCTGATGGAAAGAAGAGATAGCCTAGTTCTTAATCCCCGTAGAAGAGAAGATGATGACTCAGATCAGAAGGCCATGAGGTATAAGGAGTAAAAAGAGCCTTACGTTCCATCCCACAATCAATTCCCTTACATAACTAAAGAATATCTAGACTCAACTTCGACCAGTTTGGCTTGGTAATCCTACAGGCAGTCAAGCTCTGATACCAACGCTGTCAGGACCCCGACTCAATGCCACATCGATCTAGCATGTAACACCTCATATCACTTTGCGGCCTCACGCACGGTATTCCCACGGGTGTCGCCTTACCTTTGCCCGGGACCGTTTGCGCCTTTTGGCACACGTATATGACAGTGTCGCTAGCATCCATATGATAAGGAGCCCGGGCTGACATGGCTAGTCGTAAACCCAAAGTGGCACAGACTTACAGGGACAGGCATCCATGACCCAGCATCGAACGTGTCGGTCATCAGCGAGTGAAACCAGGCTGTAGCACTGGGCTAGCAGGACTCCGGTGAACCGGGCTGTAGCGGGCTAACAGGACTCCGGTATTCATCGCGTGACATTTCCCCGAAGGGACAGACACAGGAACGAAGAAGGACACATGCCGGCCAGCCTAAGTGTTCCGGAGCAGTAGCAAGCTACCATGGCTCAGTGAAACACTAGGAGACATTTCCCCGTAAGAGAGGCTACTAAAGATGAACAACTAGATGGTCAGATCCCACACATACCAAGCATTTCAATAACATACACACAATATGCTCGATATGTGCAAATACAACATGGCATCACAACATGACTCTACGACTCAAGTAATTTATTCAATAGGCTCCGAGGAGCGAGATATTACAAACAGGGGTCTCATGACCCAACATTCAGAGCATACAAATCAAAGCACAAGCGGAAGCTATCATGTCTGAGTACAGACAACTATAAATGAAAAAGGCTGAGAAGCCTGACTATCTATCAGATCCTGCCGAGGGCACAAGATCGTAGCTGAGGTATCAAGCTAAACGTCGAAGACCACGCGGAAATACTAGTGAGACTGAAGTCTCTCTGCAAAAACATAAAATAGGCAAACGTGAGTACAAATGTACCCAGCAAGACTTACATCAGAACTATCTACATATGCATCATTATCAACAAAGGGGATGGTGGGGTTTAACTGCAGCAAGCCAGCTTTGACTCGGTGGCTATCCTGAACTACGACTGCAAGTAACTCTTTTGAGGTGGCGCACACGAGTCCACATATTCACCATATCAATACACCACTATGGATCCGCTCCCGTCTCCCTACGAGAACGCCATCCATAGCACTCACGCTTATCTTGCGCATTTTAAAGTATCCACTTTCACTTGTCTATGAACTGATATAAGCAACCCAGAAGTCCTTTACCGCGGACACGGCTATTCGAATAGATCATATTAACCCTGCAGGGGGTACTTCTTCACACACGCTCTCACCACTTACCGTCGTTTACACGACATGTACTCGGCAACCTTCAAGCGGAAGCCCAACGTGGGTGTCGGCCACGGCCTACCTAAACACTCAAGTCTCTAGTCCAGGTTTATCGCCTATTCGGGTTCCATCCATGAGGAGATCCGGCCGGAGTTTCGCTCACAGCCCCAAACGATGTGTACAGGGTTCCGTGACACCAAACGGGTGCCCGGTTTACCCGGCCACGTGCCTACCGCATCACAGCCCACCCCTACGGTCAGCGCTGTCCACGGCCTCCAGCATACTACAAACACCAGAAACTACTTGCAACTCCTGGACAGAGGACAAGGGTGATTAAGAAGCCGAGAGGGTCCATTGGTTTCGGGCCCAATGCGTGGTAGTAGCTGAATCATGGATCACAAACACAGAACTCAGTTCCTGAGGACGGCTGCAATGAGACAACCCACCATGTACTCCTACATGGCCTCTCACCGCTACCTTTACCAAATCGTGTTCACACACTTAGCTCACACACAGTAGGACATGTTCACACACCTCTGATTCATCCCCGATGAATCAGACCTGACTCAACTCTAAGCAGTAGCAGGCATGACAAACAAGCATGAATGAGTAGGCACATCAGGGCTCAAACAACTCCTACTCATGCTAGTGGGTTTCATCTAATTACTGTGGAATGACAGGTCATGCAGAGGATAAAGGGGTTCAACTACCGCAGCAAGTAACAGATGAATCGATGTTGTCCTAATGCAGTAAAAGAGAGCAGGAGCGAGAGAGTAGGATTGTATCGGAATGAACAAGGGGGTTTTGCTTGCCTGGCACTTCTGAAGATAACATTGAGTCTTCATCAGTGTCAACGATCACATCATCGGTATCACGTCTATCGAGAGGGGACAAATACCGGCAACACAGAAAGGAACACAATCAATGCAATGCACAATATGATGCATGATCATGACATGGCAAAATGAATGTGTTTTGAGCCAATGCAACTAGCAACAGATTAAATGAAGTTGGTTTGAATACAAGATTCAAATTCAAACTCCATATGTGATTATTTAAATGCCCTTTATTTGATTTGTGCTAAACAGCAGCTATAAGTTGTTCTAACATGCATGAAAATGGTACAGATGGATTCTTTGAATTTTTCTGATAATTTTTCATATATAAATTATTTAATTTGGAGTTACGGTTAATTTTCTATGAATTTTAGAAGTTTTTACAATTTTCTGGAATTTTCTGATTATTTAGAATTAAAACAATTCCAGAAAATTAATTATGACATCAGCACTGCGTCATGCTTGCGTCAGCAAGTCAACAGGGCTGCCCCGGGTCAAACCTGACCAGTGGGGTCCACTGGTCAGTGACACAGGGACTAATCCCGCGTTGACCCGGGCTGGTTAGCTCTGACTAAGCCCTGGGGCCCACTGTCAGTGGCCTAGGGGGTTGGTTAGCGGGGGTAGTTAGGCCCTAATGACTGGCCACGTCGGCTCCTGCCGGAGTTTCGCCGGCGGCGACCATTAGCGCGGCGGCGAGAGTGGTTTTGGCCACTCCGGCGACCAAATGGGCCGCGGAGGGCATCTAGGAGGAGCTGGGGACGAGCCGAAGCTCCTGGTGGAGTCAGTTGCACTCGGGGCGGCCGGAATCGGTGCCGACGGCGAGCGAGGCGGCGGCCGGAGCTCGGGTGAGCTCGGAGTCGGCGTTAGGGAGCTCGGGAGGAGGAGCTGGTGGGATCTGCGTGCTCCTGGGAGGGCACCGAACGCGTTGACACACTCAGGCACGGGCTGTGGTGGCTAAAACGACGGAGGCATCATGGCCGGCGGCGATGAGCTCTCGGCTCCGGCGGAATCGAGCTAGCGGAGAGAAACAGGGGGGGCGAGCATAAGGGAAGGTGCAGGAGCTCACATGGGGTCGGAAGAGAAGCTCGGCGGGCTCGGGGAGGCTTCTGCGCCGGCGAATTGACGGCGGCGATCTCCGGGCACCGGAGGTGAAGACGATGATGCTCCGGTCGACTGCGGCCTCCTCTGGTCGCGTGCGTCGCGTGGGTAGCTTCACGGGGTCAGGGCGGAGCTCAGGGACGCATAGTGGGAGCGAGGGGGTGGCTGTGGCCCCGGTAACGGCGTCGGCGGCGATGGGCTCCGCTCGGGCGCGTGCAGGGAGGGAAGCAGAGGAGGGAACGGGGTCCAGGGGAGGAGAGGGAGGGCTGGACGGCTCCGGGCGGCTGCGTGGCGTCTCCACGCATGGATAGACTCGAAGGGGGAGGCCTCCAGCGCGAAGCAGGAGGTGGCCGGCGTCGACGCGCGCCACGCCTCGCCTCTGCTCGTCCTCCTGGCAGAGGAGGAAGAGGACAAGGGAGGAGGAGGTGGGCTGGGCCGGCTGGGGAACTGGGCCAGCTCTGGTGGCTGCGCGGGTAAGGCCAGGTAAGTGGGCTTCTCTCTCTCTTTTTTTCTCATTTACTGTTCTGTTTTATTTTAACTCTGTTTTCTATTTTGCAGGGTTGTTTTTGATTTGTTTTAATATCAAATCATTTTATAAAATCCTGGAAATAATTATGGGTGCTTTCTGAATTATTCCAGTGACCCTTATCAATTTCCAACATTTATTTGAGCATTTAAATTATTTATAGTATTTAAAAGCCCAAAGTCAAATACAATATGATTTAATTCAAAAATCCAAAAATGACCTAAGGATATATTCATCATTTTTGGCAGAGGTTTCCACCTTAACCAGAAATCATGAACTTTTCTTAGGGGCCTTTTGGGTTTATTGAAAAGATTTTAACTTACCCTAGTTGAGTTGATTTAATGCTAGGGTTTGAACATCCCCATTTCAATTTTAGGCAAAAATTTAAACATGATGCAACACAAGGGGTCTAGCCTAGTGCATTACCAGAAGCTAGGGATGTGACATACAATGAAACGGACAAGTGACTTGTTGGAAATCATGCATGCTGATGCGTGTGATCCAATGAGAATTGAAGCGTGCGGTGGATATCGCTATTTTCTCATCTGCACTGACGATTTGGGTAGATATAGGTATATCTACTTAATGAAGCACAAGTCTGAAACATTTGAAAAGTTCAAGCGATTTCAGAGTGAAGTTAAGAATCATCATAACAATAAGATCATGTTCCTACGATCTGATCAAAAGGAGATTTTCTGAGTTATGAGTTTGGCAAATCACTTAAGACATTGTGGAATTGTTTCATAGTTGAAGCCACCTGGAACACCACAATTGTAATGGTGTGTCCAGACGTCGTAATCGAACCCTATGAGATATGGTGCGATCTATGATGTCTCTTACCAATCTACCGTTTTCATTTTGAGGTTATGCGTTAGAGACAGCTGCATTCACTTTATATAGGACACCATCTAAGTCCGTTGAGATGATGTCGTATGAACATTGGTTTGGCAAGAAACCAAAGTTGTCGTTTCTTAATGTTTGGGGCTGCGATGCTTAAGGCTTCAGCCAGAGAAGCTCGAACCCAAAGCGGACAAACACATCTTCATAGGATACCCAAAGGTGACAGTAGGGTATACTTCTATCTTAGATCCGAGGGCAAATTGTTTGTCACTAAGAACGGGTCCTTTCTCGAGAAGGAGTTTCTCTCGAAAGAATTGAGTGGGAGGAAGATAGAACTTGATGAGGTTGTCGAACCTTTACTTCAACCAGAGAGTGATGCAACACAGAAAGATGTTTTCTGTGGCGCCTACGTCTGTTGAATAGGAAGTTAATGATAGTGATCATAAAGCTTCGGATCAAGTTGCTATCGAACCTCGTAGGTCGACAAGGATATGTACTACTCCTAAGTGGTACAGTAATCCTGTCTTAGATATCATGTTGTTAGACAACAATAAACCTACGAGCTATGGAGAAGCGATGGTGGGCCCGTATTCCGACAAATGGTTAGAAGCCATGAAATCTGAGATAGGATCCATATATCAGAACAAAGTATGGACTTTGGTGGACTTGCCCGATGATCGGCAAGCCATTGAGATAAATGGATCTTTAAGAAGAAGACGGACGTGGGCGGTAATGTTACCGTCTATGAAGCTCGACTTGTGGGAAAGAGTCTTTTCACAAGTTCAAGGAGTTGACTACAATGAGAATTTCTCACCCGTAGCGATGCTTAAGTCCGTCGGAATCATGTTAGCATTAGCTATATTTTTCGATTATGAAATCTTACAGATGGATGTCAAAAACAAGTTTTCTTACCAGTTTTGTAAGAAAAGTTGTATGTGATACAATAAAAGGTTTTGTCGATCCTAAGGATGCTAAAAGGTATGCTGGCTCCAGCAATCCTTCTATGGACTAGAGCAAGCATCTCGGAATCGGAATATATGTTTTGATGGAGTGATCAAAGCTTTTAGGTTTGTACAATGTTTGCTAGAAACTTGTATTTATAAAAGGGTGAGTGGGAGCACTACAACATTTCTGATAAGTATATGTGGATGACATATTGTTGATCCGAAATAATGTAGAATTTCTGGAAAGCATAAACGGTTGTTTGAAGAGTGTTTTTCAAAGGAAGACCTGGATAAAGCTGCTTACATATTGGGCATCAAGATCTATAGAGATAGATCAAGACGCCTGATGGTACTTTCAAAGAACACACACCTTGACATGTTTTTGAAGGAGTTCAAAATAGATCAGTCAAAGAAGGGGTTCTTACCTGAGTTGTAAGGTGTGAAGTTGAGTAAGACTCGAAGATTGACCACGGCAGAAGAAAGAGGAAGGACGAAAGGTCGTCCCCTATGCTCTTTTCATAGGCTCTATACGGTATGCCATGCTGAAGTACCGCACCTATTGTGTGCCTTGCCACATGTCTGGCAAGAGGGTACAAAGGTGATCTAGGAGTGGATCACCAGATAGCAGTCAAAATTATCCTTAGAGGAATAAGGAAATGTTTCTCGGTTATGGAGGTGATAAAGAGTTCGACATAAAGAGTTACGTCGATGCAAGCTTAACACCTATCCGGATAGCTCTGAGTAGAGATACCGGATACGTATAATGGAGCAATAATTTGGAATAGCTCCAACTGGAACATGGTAGCAGCATCTACGATATAAAGTTTTGCGAATACATAGGGATCTGAATATGGCAAGACCCGTTGACTACAACCTCTCTCACAAGCATAACATGATCAAACCCATAACTCTTTGAGTGTTTATCACATAGTGATGTGAACTAGATCATTGAGTCTAGTAGACTCTTGGATGTTGGTCACATGGCGATGTGACCTGTGAGTGTTAATCACATGGCGATGTGAACTAGATTATTGACTCTAGTGCAAGTGAGAGACTGTTGGAAATATGCCCTAGAGGCAATAATAAATTGGTTATTATTATATTTCATTGTTCATGATAACCGTTTATTATCCATGCTAGAATTGTATTGATAGGAAACTCAGATACATGTGTGGATACATAGACAACACCATGTCCCTAGTAAGCCTCTAGTTGACTAGCTCGTTGATTAATAAGATGGTTACGGTTTCCTGACCATGGACATTGGATGTCGTTGATAACGGGATCACATCATTAGGAGAATGATGTGATGGACAAGACCCAATCCTAAGCCTAGCACAAAGATCGTGTAGTTCATATGCTAAAGATTTTCTAATGTCAAGTATCATTTCCTTAGACCATGAGATTGTGCAACTCCCAGATACCGTAGGAGTGCTTTGGGTGTGCCAAACGTCACAACGTAACTGGGTGGCTATAAAGGTTCATTATAGGTATCTCCGAAAGTGTCTGTTGGGTTGGCACGAATCGAGACTGGGATTTGTCACTCCGTGTAAACGGAGAGGTATCTCTGGGCCCACTCGGTAGGACATCATCATAATGTGCACAATGTGACCAAGGAGTTGATCACGGGATGATGTGTTACGAAACGAGTAAAGAGACTTGCCGGTAATGAGATTGAACAAGGTATCGGATACCGACGATCAAATCTCGGGCAAGTACAATACCATTGGACAAAGGGAATTGTATACGTGATTGATTGAATCCTCGACATCGCGGTTCATCCGATGAGATCATCGTGGAACATGTGGGAGCTAACATGGGTATCTAGATCCCGCTGTTGGTTATTGGCCAGAGAGTTGTCTTGGTCATGTCTGCATGGTTCCCGAACCCGTAGGGTCTACACACTTAAGGTTCGGTGACGCTAGAGTTGTTATGGGAAATAGTATGTGGTTACTGAAGGTTGTTCGGAGTCCCAGATGATATCCCGGACATGACGAGGAGCTCCGGAATGGTCCGGAGGTGAAGATCGGTATATTGGACGAAGGGTATTGGAGTCCGGAATTGTTTTGGGGGTACCAGGTGATGACCAGCGTGTCCGAAAGGGGTTTCGGAGGCCCCGGCAAGCGTTGGGGGGCCTTATGGGCCAAGGGGAGAGGGCACATCAGCCCACTAAGGGGCTGAGCTCCCCTCCCACCCCATCTCACGTAACCAGGAGAGGTGGGGGCGCCACCCCTAGGGCAGCCGCCCCTCCCGGCTTGGGGGCAAGTTTCCTAGGGGGTGAGGGCGCCCAAACCCATCTAGGGTTTCCCCTGTGGCCGCCGCCCCTCCCCTAGGGAACCCTAGGGCGCCCCTCCCTCCTCCCTTCCCCTTATATATAGTGAGGGAGAGAGAGGGCAGCCGCACCTCTTCCCTGGCGCAGCCCTCCCTCCTCCTACACCTCCTCCTCCTCCATAGTGCTTGGCGAAGCCCTGCTGGAGAACCACGAGCTCCATAGCCACCATGCCGTCGTGCTGCTGGAGTTCTCCCTCAACTTCTCCTCTCCCCTTGCTGGATCAAGAAGGAGGAGACGTCTCCCAACCGTACGTGTGTTGAACGCGGAGGTGTTGTCCGTTCAGCGCTAGGATCATCGGTGATTTGGATCACAACGAGTACAACTCCATCGACCCCGTTCACTTGAACGCTTCCGCTTAGCGATCTACAAGGGTATGTAGATGCACTCTCCTTCCCCTCGTTGCTAGATTACTCCATAGATTGATCTTGGTGATGCATAGAAAATTTTGAATTTCTGCTATGATCCCCAACACGGGCTACGGCTAGCGGGCGTGCCCGAGAAAGAGAGGTTAGGGCAAAAGAAGGGAGGCTCACAATGAGCCGGTAGGGGTGCAAGGCTATACCTGGCCATCTGTCTGGTCGGACCGGCCTTCGGGTCGAGCGTACCAAAGCCCTATGCAAAAAACCCAGGCCCGAGCCCGGCCCATCACGCTAAAAGCCTGACGGGCCTCTTCCTTAAATACCAAATACGATGGGACCGGGCCCGGCCTAGCCCGGCCCGGCCATCGGGCTCAAAATCTAGGCCCAGGCCCAGCCCATGGGTAAGGTCGGGTCGGGCCGGGTCAGGTCGGGCCGTCCGGGCCGGGCTGCCGATGGCTAAGGCTATGCAAGGCCAACTCGGGGGAGGCTCGGGTGGTGAATCAAGCGGTGGACGGCGACAGCACCGATATTGAAGACGACCTCGTCCTGTCATTGTAGGGCTCCTCGGTGTCGAGTCAATGTTGTAGACGGCGTAGGCGACGACGATGGTTCCCGGGACACGACGATGCGGCACGGTGCAGTCGGTGGTTGCGTGAACGATGGCGGCACGATGGCGATGGTGTCGGGCACGAGGTCTAGAGGAGAACACGGGTGGGAGAGGGGAATCTGAGGGGCTAGGGTTCGCCTAGGGGTGCCCTGGGGTCAAGCTTATCCCCCCATGATGGCCACGGCACTGGGGGATGGTCGACGCGTGTCCATCGCCGGCTTAGGCCCGCGCGGCGTCGAAACGCACAGGAGAGAGAGCGGGAGGTCAAAGGAGAGAGTAGATGGGCTAGGACGGCTCCTGTAGCTCGCAGGCTTAAGTGCATAGTAAATTTCTTCCCTTTCTTTATTTCTGTGTTTTCTTTTTACAGAAATTGCTTTGCAATATTTGAGCTGCCAAATGGATTTTGTAAAATGTGGGACTTGGCCACATAATTACATTGCAATATTCTGTGTTGGCACAAAAAGTTTGGGGGCAATTAGAAAGTGTAAACATTTTTAGAAAATTAAAAGGTTAATTATTTTGCTGCTGAACCACTTAATTAATTTCCAAGGGCATTTTGGGAATTCAAATGAGGTTGGTTTTATTTTTATAATAGCTTTGGGAATTTTTGCAATATTGCGAACATTTTTGTTTTGTTGCTTGGGTGATTCATATTTTGACTTTATTTCAAATTCGAATTTGAGGTTGAAATATTTCTTAATTGTATTTCTTGGGGCATAATGATGATGACTTGGTATGATTGATTATCATAACCAGGGTTTAGTAATCCGGGGATGTCACATGGGCTTGTCATCCTTAATGACGTTCAACAAAATCTCGTTTAGACCTTGAATCTCATGAAGCACGTGTTGAATCATGGTGGCATTATTCTTCACTTCAATCATTATATCCTTGTTTTCAGGCCATCATGAACTTTTCCCTGCATCACTTTCACTTGGACGAGAGATGTCCCAATTGGAGGGTATATGCGTACGAGAAGTATTCTCAACTCGATAATTGTGAATTAAATTATGAAAATTGTTTCCATGTAACTTGCATGAGGGTCTCTTTGGAATGAATACCTCTAATACCTTGTGAGACCTGTATGAATTCTTGCAGGGTCTCTTTGGAATGAATACCTCTAATACCTTGTGAGACCTGTATGAATTCTTGCCACTTTTAAGGCCCTGTATGGATTTGGCTTAGTGGAGATGCTGGCCAGAGTCCCTTGCCCAGACAAGTTTTACTCCCTCCGCTGCATATACTCTTGTCATGCTTGCTTGAAATGTATTGTGAGTGCTTTAACATGTGCTAAACTCAACCTTAACTTGAAGAAACTAAAAACTGCCACTTTGCTTGTTAAGGGTCTAATCACCCTCCTCTAGACCCCTCTTCCTGATCCTTTCATGTTCCTATTATTCTATTGCTGAAAAAATATGGTACATCATGTATGTGTGTTGATTGTAGATCCATTAATAATATTACTATTCGATATCGCCATCCTATTCCTACACTAGATGATATGCTTGATGAATTAAGTGGCTCTACCAATTCTCCAAAGTTGATTTGCGTAGTGGATACCATCAAATCCGTATGAAATTGGGAGATGAATCAAAAACGGCATTTAAAACTAATTTTGGATTATATGAGTGGTTAGTCATGCCTTTTGGGTTAAATAATACACTTAGGGCTTTCATGAGATGAATGAACAAAGTTTTACGTGCTTTCATTGGACGATTTGTGATAGTCCATTTTGATGATATGTTGATTTATAATAAATCTTTGAGGAACACTTGGATCATTTGCGTGTTGTTTTTATTGTTTTACGTGATGCACTTGTGTTTGGTAACCTTGGGAAGTGCGTCTTTTACACCGACCGAGTATCTTTTCTTGGCAATGTTATTACTCCACACGGAATTGAAGTTGATAAAGCCAAGATTGAAGCAGTTGAGAGTAGGTCGCAGCCCAAAACGGGCACACAAGCGAGGAGTTTCTTGGACTCGCTGGCGTTTTGTGAGAGATTTAAGCACCATTGCTACACCTCTCAATGAGCTTACAAATAAGGATGTGTCTTTTGTTTGAGATCCTGCACAAGAAGAAGCCTTCATGGTATTGAACTAACGTGTGCTCCTTTACTCCAACTTCTTGATTTTAGTAAGACTTCTGACCTTGAATGTGATGCTAGTGAAATTGGATTAGGAGGTGTGTTATTACAAGATAGTAAACCTGTTGCATATTTTTCTGAAAAATTGAGTGGGCTTAGTCTAAATTATTCTACTTATGATAAGAAATTATATGCTCTTGTTCGGACATTGAAAACATGAAAACATTATTTATGGCCCAAAGAATTTGTTGTACATTCTGATCATGAATCTTTTAAACACATTAAAAGTCAACAAAATTGAACCATAGACATGCTAAATGGGTTGAATTTATTGAGACTTTCCCTTATGTCATTAAACACAAGAAGGGTAAAGAAAATGTTATTGATGATGCATTATCTCGTCGCTATACTATGCTTTCACAGGTTGACTTTATAATATTTGGTTTGGAGACCATCAAAGATCAATATGTGCATAATGCTGAATTTAAAGATGTAATGCAGACTTGTAAAGAATGAAGAACATGGAACAAGTTCACCATTAATGATGGATTTGTGTTTCGTGCTAGCAAGCTATGCATTTCAGCTAGCTCTTTTCATCTTTTGTTGTTGCAGGAGGCGCATGGAGGAGGTTTAATGGGACACTTTGGCATGAAGAAGATGGAGGACGTACTTACTACACATTTTTCGTCCAAAGATGAGATGGGTTGTTGAGCGCTTTGTTGCTCGCTGCATTACATCAAAAAAGTTAAGTCATGACTCAATCCTCATTGTTTATATATGCTTTTTCGTGTAGCTAGTGTTCCATGGGAGGACATATCTATGGACTTTGTTTGAGGTTTACCTTGAACAAAGAAGGGGAGGGATAGCATATCTGTTGTCGTGGATAGATTTTTTTAAATGGCACACTTTATACCATGTCATACAAGCAATGATGTTGCTAGTGTTGTTGATTTGTTCTATCGTGAAATTATTCGCTTGCATGGTGTGCCAAATACAATTGTTTCAGATCATGATACTTAAACTTTTAGTCACTTTTGCAGATGTTTATGGCCTAAGTTGGGGACTAAACTGCTTTTTAGTACTACATGTCACCCCCAAACTGATAGACAAACTGAATTAGTCAATAGAATATTATCTACTATACTTAGGGATGTTTTGAAGGATAACCTAAAAATGTGGGAAGAATCCTTGCCTCATATTGCATTTGCTTATAACCGTTTGTTGCATTCTACTACTAAGATATGCATTTTGAAATTGCGTATGGTTTCTTACCTCATGCACCCATTGATTTGTTACCTCTTCTATCTTCAGAGAAGGTTAATTTTGATGCTAAATAACATGTTGAATTGATCTTGAAAATGCATGAGTTAACTAAGTAAAATATTGAGCGCATGGATGCTAAATATGAACTTGCTGGTGATAAGGGAAGAAGACATATTGTTTTGAACTAATGGAACTTGTTTGTTTACATTTATGCAAAGATAGGTTTCCTAATTTGCGCAAATCTAAGCTAATGCCACGTTTTGATGGTCCTTTTAAGGTGTTAGAGAAAATAAATGATAGTGCATATAAACTTGAGGTGTCTGCAGATTTTGGGGTTAGTCTCACTTTTAAGCATTGTAGATTTGAAGCCTTATATGGGTGCGGAATATGAGCTTCCGTTGAGGACGACTTTAGTTTAAGAAGGGGAGGATGATGAGGACATCACTATTACAGTTACATCCACAACCCTTGCTGCTACACATACTGGACCAATTACAAGAGCTTTCGCATGCAGACGCCAATTACATTACCAGGTGTCGGTATCAAAAACCGGCGGATCTCAGGGGGTCCCGAACTGTGTGTCTAGGATCGATGGTAACAGGAGACGGGGGACACAATGTCTACCCAGGTTCGGGCCCTCTCTATGGAGGTAATACCCTACTTCCTGCTTGATTGATCTCGATGAATATGAGTATTGCAAGAGTTGATCTACCACGAGATCGTAATGGCTAAACCCTAAAAGTCTAGCATGTCTGACTATGATTATGAGGATATATGTCTACGGACCTAGCCATTCGGTTTATATAGACACCGGGGGGATCTAGGGTTACATAAGGTCGGTTACAGAGAAAGGAATCTTCATATTTGGTCGCCAAGCTTGCCTTCCACGCCAAGGAGAGTACCATACGAACACAGGTAGAGTCTTCAGTCTTCGTATCTTCACGGCCCATCAGTCCGTCCCATATCCAATAGGTCAGACGCCCGAGGACCCCTTAGTCCAGGACTCCCTCAGTAGACCCCGAACCAGACTCCAATGACGAGGTGTCCAACGTGCAGATAGTCTTCGGCATTGCAAGGCGGGTTCCTCCTCCTATGACTTTAAAGTGATGTATTCGGCTTTCCATTTAATTTCATACCCCTCGGCTTCTGTGCCTTCCTGACTTCAGCTTCCATTTTACTGAGTGTATCCTCATAAATGAGGTTTAGTCCGTTGCCGCCGTCCATGAGAACCTTGGTGAGCCGAAAGCCGTCCACGATCGAACTGAGGACCAAGGCGGCTGGCGCCCGGATTGTCCTGAATTTTGGTTCATTGTTGGCATTGAAAGTTATGGTCGTGTCGTTCCAAGGGTTTGTTGCTGCGATTTGGCAGACTTCGGCGAGGTTGGGGAGTGCCCTTTTACGCTTATTGTTTGAAGCAAAAGTCTCTAAGACCGTTAGTACTCTGGGGTCGTCGTCTTCTGGAGGATATTGCTCTGGGTTATTTTTGGTGAGGATATCCTCGCCGCTCTTGGCCACCTGCCGGAGTATCCAACATGCTCTAAGGCTGTGAGTTGATATAGTATCCGGTGTTGTGTGGAGCTTGCATGGTCCATCGATCCATCCCTCCAGGACGGTTTTGCATCCCATAATGGGCTTATATTTCTTTGTCATTGGGTCGGGCGTGCCACTAGGGTGTGTCCTTTTCACCTGAACGAGGGATTGGGTGGAAACCGGCGGTTCCTAGCAGGTTGCCTGAGTTTTCCAGGCAATTTCCATTGCGCAGTACTTGTATACTATGGTTGCCAAGTCTGCGAAGCGTGATATGCGACAACGTTTGATGGCGTTGAGGATTCCTTAATCCTTGCAATTGTTGTGGAACGCTGAGATCGCGTCTTTGTCGTGGCAATCTTCAATCTTATCTTTGACAAGGAGGAATCTGGCCCAGAAGTGGTGGGACGTTTCCTTATACTGTTGTCGTATGCCCATGAGAGCGCTTATGTCTGGGTGGGTGGGTGGATTCAAATCCAAACCCTGACCCAATTTAGGATCCGGAGTTTGAAGAATCTCCGAATTTAGTAGTTTGGGCTCCGGGATGTCAGCTGATTTTTTTGGGCTTGCCATCCGATTCTATGTTCGGAGAACAGGACATGTCTTTCTACTAGGGATGGCAATTGTATCCATGGATCCGGATACCCGTGGATACCCGACCCGAATGGGCAAGGGTATGGAGCGCATTCCTGCCCATGGATCCGTGGATCTGGATACCCGCGAACAGCCGGATTGGGCATGGGTATAATTTCTGCTCCACGGATATCCAATGGATACCCGTATGACAGGTGGGGCCATATGGCAGTGACACAAGACTAAGCACACGTCCAGCACGGCAGTCACAGAAGTCAAAGCCTGACCCATGTCCCCTAATCCCCCACAACCCCACTAACCTAATAATTATTAAACCTAATCTAATCTCTCTGTCAATCCCCAGTCATCCCGAGTCCACCTCCCTCCTCAGCGTGGCGGCGCTCTGCGCCTCAGGAATCACGACCGCCGCCCCCCACCCCCCGCCTCTCCCTGGCCGTCCATCCCAGCGCGACCGGCCTCTGCGACCAGCATCCCGAGTCCGGCACTCCAGATCCCTCCCCAGCGTGACCGGCCTCAGCGAGACAGCGACCAGCATCGTCTAGACGGCGACAGGCCTCGGCGACCAGCACGGCAGCACATCGGCGACCGGCAGACCGCAAGATACCCAAGGTCCGTGACCCCCCATCCCACTCCCTCTCTCCTTCCCCAACCGACGATCGATCTGTTTCTGACCAAGCTGGCGCTGCGTGCTCTGTTTCTCTGAGCAGGAGTAAACCTTTAATGGAAGGGGGCAAGGGCAACCATGGGAAGGGCAGGGGCGGGAGTGTTAGTGTCCCACGGAGAAGTTTGCGTGGTCGGCAACCAGCAGTGGAGGTTCCGTGCACCGGCGAGCAACAGGATGTCGACCGCAGCACCATCAGCACTGAAAACGGTTATTGCTACAGTTTTTGCAACTCAGTGCTCTCCTTGCTTGTGATCTACGAGAGATTTTATATAAACTAGCATAAACTATGTTCTATTGCATTTGTAGAAATTACTTTCTTATCAAATTTTGTCATAAAGTAGCTTTATTAATATTATTTCTTCTAGTACTAGGAACAATTCACTGACATCACCTTTGTACAATTTAATTTTCTTATTAAATTTTTCCATAGAGTAGCTTTATTATCAGCATCTTTGCTATAATTGGAAATCATCTACCGACCATTACTATGCAGAATTTTCATTAGTGCTAGACATATGTGTAATATCATTTCTGCATGAGAGCACTGAGTTGATGGCATCTTGCATTCTTTTGTCAGCTCTCGAAAGCAGTGTTTCTCCTACAGTGGATGTCTCAGGCGTGGCTGGAGCTGTTGTGGTCGCAAGTTCAACTCCACAAGAGGGTACCAGTACAGCAGTGGAGCAACCAAAACTGACCGGCTCTAGAAGGAAGCGTACATCAGATGTATGGGATGATTTTAAGTCAGAACTAATCAATGGGAAATGGCAGGCAATATGCAACTGGTGTCATAAGGCATATGCTGGAGAATCAACCTCTGGTACATCACACTTAAGGACTCATCGTAATAATTGTCCACCTCGGCATGCACCAGTGGGTCCACAACAAAGTAAATTAAAGTTGTCAAAAAGTGGGGATGGGAAAGTAAATTTGGAGACCTATGTTTTTGATCAAGAACTTGCTAGAAAGGAACTTGCATTGATGATATGTGTGCATGAGTACCTTCTGTCTATTGTTGATCATGCTGGATTCTGAAAATTTTGTGGTACGTTGCAACCAATGTTCAAGGTGGTGTCTAGAAATACCATTAGGCAGGACATCATAAATATGTTTGGTGTCCAAAAGAATAGCATGGTGAAGTACTTTGCAAAGTTTGAGAACCGAGTAGCCATCACAACAGATTTGTGGACGGCTGTCCATCAAAAGAGGGGCTATATGGCTGTAACTGCACATTATATTGAAGCTTCTTGGAACCTAAAGAGCTTCCTAATGAGGTAACCAATTAACCATGTCTCTATCTAAATCATTGTTATTCTGAAATAGATGTATTAATTATTGTTACTTTGAACCTAAATATTTCCTTATTTTTTATTGTATAGGTTTGTTTATGCTCCATGTCCACACAATGCTGAGGTTATATGCAAAGCACTACATGCATGTCTTGTTGAGTGGCACCTTGAGAAGAATATATCCACGGTGACCTTGGACAATTGTACATCAAATGACAAGGCTATGGAAATTCTGCCAGATAAGTTGGACACCTCTTCTCTTATGTTGCAAGGATCTTTGTTGCATATGCATTGTGCTGCTCATATATTAAATCTGATTGTAAAAGATGGATTGGATGTCATGGAGAAAGGGATTGAGAGGGTACGAGATAGTGTTGCATTTTGGTCAGCCACACCTAGAAGACATGAGAAGTTTGAAAAGATGGCACGCCTTTTGAACAATGAATACACGTGTAGATTGGCTCTTGATTGTAAAACTAGGTGGAATTCTACCTACATAATGTTAAAAGGTGCATTGCAATACAAAGATGTTTTTGAAAGACTTTCAATACGTGAAAAAAAATTTACTTGTCCAACTGGAGAAGATTGGGTCTTTGCTAAGGAGGTTTGTGATAGGCTGAAAGTGTTCTTTGATGTCACAGAGTTGTTGTCAGGCACTTCATATGTTACAGCTAGTCTTTTCTTTCCGCAAATATGTGGCATTCGGTTGGCAATTCATAAATGGGAAACTAGCAAACATAGTGTCATAAAAGCTATGTCCAAGGAAATGAAAGACAAGTTCGAGAAGTATTGGACAGATGTCCATGGTCTTATGGCTATTGCCACCGTCCTTGATCCGCATTATAAGATGCATATGTTGAAGGCTTCATTTGGGTCATTGTATGGAACTGAACATGCATCCATAGAAGTTGATAAAATAAAGAAGTTAATGCTAGATTTGCTGGTTGAATATCAAGATGTATCTCAGTGTGTCGAAACATCTACTGTTGGAAGCACCCCAGCTATTCATAATGGTGGTGTGGATGAAATTTTGGGTGCGTTTGAGCAATACGTGCCTTCACAACCCGTTACTCCTTCTCAAGTTCACACTGAATTGGACATGTACTTGGGCGAGCCCCTTATTCGTAGAACAACAGATTTTGACATTGTTAATTGGTGGAAAATTGGAGGTGCCAAGTACCCTACTTTGCAGAAGATTGCTCGTGATATATTACCCATCCCTGTTACATCTGTGGCATCGGAGTCAGTCTTTAGTACTAGTGGGAGGTTACTTAGTGCACATCGCAGTCGGCTTACACCAAGCATAGCCGAAGCTCTTATGTGTATGCAAGCTTGGTCACGAGCGGACATGTTAGGTAATCTTGTTAATTATCATTTTTATTCGGTTTCTTTGTGCTATGCATAAATTAATTTTTTGCTTCATCTTTGCATTAGGTGATATCAACTTCGCTTTGCAAGCGGTTCAATCTGTTCTTGAGGATGAAGAAGAAGTGATGGTAACTCCTTGTTCTCATCTCAATTTATTCTGTTGGGTATGTTGGGTATGGTTTATACGTTTAAATAACAAGTGATGTGTGGGCAGTGCACTATTTATTTTAAGATATATACTTGTGAAGGTGTGGTTGATGGTTGGACTTAGATTAGATGCCACGTTTTCATCCTTCATGCATGTGCAGTCAAAACTAACTTGTTTATTAATGCTTTCCTTTTTATCTCAGGATGAAAATGAGCCCATCATTACTGAAGACTAATTTGGAGCCAAGTGTGCTCATGTGGACATGTGGCTGGGCCTCCAATTACTAGTGCACATACTGTTGGAAGTGCATTTGGATTTTCAAATATGTTACGTCCTTTATTTATGCAAATTCGGTTGTGATTAATAAGATCTTAGAACTTTGGTTCTGATGTAATAAGATTCTAAGACCATAATTCTACTATGATGCTGCTTGAGTTGTCAACTTGTCATCGTGTGGTCTACTTCAGTTTTTTGATGAAATAAGATTTAAGACAAGTTTTTTTACTATCAGACTATTTGTGTTGTCGTTGTGCGTGTGGACAATGTTTGAACAGTGTACGTGTACTTGCTGCCTACTTATCCTTATACCTTATGTTGTCATTTGTGATTGAACGATGATGAGTTAATTTGATCTTTGGAAAGGCTTTATGCCTATTTTACTATGCCCATGGAGCTCCACGGGTATTTGGGTATCCAATGGGTTTGGGCATGGGCACAAGTTGTGCCCATGGATACTTTGGTGGATGGGCAAAAGGTAGGAAGATGGGTCATGGATTGGATTTGGACCGGCTCCACCCGCCCCAAACCCGACCCATTGCCATCCCTACTTTCTGCAGGTAGGTGTCTGGCTCTTCAAGTTCGGAGATCCGGATGTAGTTCGTCCTTAATATAGAGGAAGAGTTGTCATCTTGCTCCTCTACTACCGCTATTTGATGGGTGGTCGGCGGAGTTTTAATTTCTCTCTGGTCGGGTTTAAGTCCAATCCGATCATAGTCTGTGGCGACCCCCAGGGCGGCGATGCGATCTAGGAGCTCATTTAAAGACGACAGCTCCGCCGGATCCATCTGCTTGGAGTACTTGGAGTCAACATGAAGAGGATTTTTGATGACCCGAGTAGTCATCGTCGGCTTAATGGCTGAACGGGCGGTCATAATGAAGCCGCCCAGCCGGAGGGTTTGGCATGGGGCCAGTGTTCCTCCGGACGTGACGTTATCCTTGAGAACAAGGCGAGCCATCGATCCTATCTTTCGACGGCACAGTGGAACTCTCAATGAAAGCACCAATGTCGGTGTCAAAACCTGCGGATCTCGGGTAGGGGGTCCCGAACTGTTCGTCTAGGATCGATGGTAACAGGAGACGGGGGACACAAGTTTACCTAGGTTCGGGCCCTCTCTATGGAGGTAATACCCTACTTCCTGCTTGATTGATCTTGACGAATATGAGTATTACAAGAGTTGATCTACCACGAGATCGTAATGGCTAAACCCTAAAAGTCTAGCCTGTCTGACTATGATTATGAGGATATATGTCTACGAACCTAGCCCTCCGGTTTATATAGACACCGGGGGATCTAGGGTTACATAAGGTCGGTTACAGAGAAAGGAATCTTCATATTTGGTCGTCAAGCTTGCCTTCCACGCCAAGGAGTGTACCGTCCGGACACGGGTAGAGTCTTCGGTCTTCGTATCTTCACGGCCCATCAGTCCGGCCCATATCCAATAGGTCGGACGCCCGAGGACCCTTAGTCCAGGACTCCCTCACCAGGTACTTTCATTTTTTGGTAACGATTATAGTGTTCATGAGAATATGATGTTGCCTAAATTGAATACATTTGTTTTGCTTACAAATGAACGGCCCAGCATGGACAAAAAGGATGAACATTGGAGCATGATCAAGCATGAACATGATGGGGCACGCAAGGGAAACAAGAACGAAGTTTTCGATGGAGTTTTTACCACTTTAAAGTCACCATGATGACATATAAGGACATGGAAGAAATATACAAGATGACAGTTCATAAATCCATAGTTTAATATAGGTGTTGCGCCACCTTATTTTTGGGCCAGACCGATGTAATTTTGAAATACACTTAATAGATTGCTTTTAGAGTCTGTATTAATAGGGAAAACGACTTAGGACGTAATTTAGTCACACATTGCCAAGGTTCGACGAAATTCTCCTCTGTCATCCTATAAATACAGTCCTTAGGACGTCGTTTTATACTTGGATTTTGTTTAGATTAAAGTTCGCCATAATTGTAACTCGTGTCATTCGTTTGTGTTCAACGACTAGACCAACACGTCACAGAACCCCATTTTGATCAATAAAATTTTCCTCTTAAATTCGCAATAGCCAGATTACAATCTTGATTTTTTGTTTGTTCTTCATTTGCGTGCAGGAAATAGACCCTTGTGGTCAAGTTGACCGTGCTCTGGCACGGTCAATAACCTCTCGAAGTTGCTTTAGCGATAGCTAAGGCGCGACGTCTTAATATGATCATCGAATCGTCAAAGTCAACTTCCCCCGAAAACAATAATTGCCATCTCATTAAAAGATGGGATACCTTCGCCCTTATGACTGTACCAACCTCGAGCATACACACACGTGAACGTCAAGAAGAAAATTTGGAAAACAAACCAAGACAGTCGGTTCAATAAATCAAGTACTGATAGCATGTGTCGACTGATTTCGTTAACCTTTTTTTCTTTTGAATTCTGATAAGTGCCACACGTATGACACAAACATATGACAACTCCAATGGCAAATTTAGCGATACCAGGATGGCAATTTTAGTTGAAGCATGACAAGTTTCTTTTCAGATAACAAGTTT